>NC_047518.2:5190572-5290916 GCF_902827115.2 Pseudochaenichthys georgianus | reverse complement strand
TCTCTCTCTCTCTCTCTCTCTCTCTCTCTCTCTCTCTCTCTCTACTAGCTGCAGCCGGTTTGCTCCCCGCCGTGCCTTCACACCCCGCTCTGCTTTGATAGGTTCCAGCCCACTCCACTGTATTGACTTGGCAAACAGGAGGACAAATCAATTAGGAGCGTCCACTGACACACTGCCTCTCTCTCCCCATTCTCCTCAGTGAATACGAGCAATTAAAAGCCGACTGCAGCACACGATGTGACAGTAAAGGCCATAACGGATCACCGTCAAGGTTCAGATGCCAGATAATGTTTTTGTTTATCTAGATGATTGTTGTTGTTTATTCATAAGCTTGGGATTCCTCCCCCCCGCTCTTGACAACCCGAACCCCAAGCCTTAACACAAGCAGACGTCTGTGATGCTGAAAGGTGGCCATCTGTCCAATCAGGGAATCAAGTCAATCAGGGGAACCAGTTTAGGGGCGAGACCTGATCTGGAAGACATTAGCATGTGAATTAATTGTTGACTGGGTGCCAAAGCCAGCGGCCTAATCGCTGCCAACTCGATGACAGCATTCCCCTAATCGATGGCTTGATATCTAGATGGAACATATGGAGGCCGGGCGCCAGGCGGTGCTCCTTCCCCGATCCAGGTTGGGGTGCATTCACACTCAGCCTCTGAGCTTTGTGACTGCTGTGCACCAGAAAACATGAAGGACAAATAGACATCTACAAACACAGCAATGATGCAAACATGGTGCTTTATCTCTGATGGACTAAAGCCTGCTGAAGTAGCAGTTATCCATCTACGCGGAAAACATAGTTATTTCCCTAAATACTGTAAAGGCCAACATCTATGAACATCTATGAACATCTTAGAAGCTTTCACTATAGTGTGTGTGGTACAGCCATTCAGTTAACTCCCCCTTGAGGCAAATATGTGGGTAGCACTTTACAATAAGACTACCCTTATAACGGGTTTACGAATAGTTTGTAATTTATTTATTAATTAGGTTGTGAACACTTTATAAATCATTAATAAGCTTTTATAAGACATAAACAGGGCGACTGTGACCGGTTGCTTGCCAAATAGTGAGCCCACATTCATCTGTACTGCTAAGCCTTATATTGGCTACTTAGCTTACTTCGTCTCCTTCATCAGCCAGCATCCTTGGTATCTGTTGCTCACTGAGTTGATTCTCGCTAAGTAGCCACTATAAGGCTTAGTCATCTTGCCAAATAGTGAGCCTGTGTTGACGTATGAAAACTATGTTAGAACTGGTTTATAAATGGTTCCTAATGATTAATAAAGTGTTTACAACCTAATTAATAACCTAATTATAAACCCTTTATGATCCTTTATACGGGTAGTGTTATTGTAGTACCAATGTGTGTTTATTGCAGTTGTGGCAGAACTTTACAGAAGTAGATTAGATTAGAAGAGTCCCAGGCTCCTTCAACTCGGCAACATAAATAAATACAAGACCAGAAAACAATCAAATGAATAGAAAGAAGTAGAAATAAAATAACGCAAGATTATGTTGCAAAACCAATGTGCAAGTAATACAGGAGAAGTTAACTATATACATGTACAAATAAATACGTAAATACAATAAACTAAATGTTGCAGAGTCTATGTAAATGTAAAAAGAATAAGATAAACAATAACAGAATGTAAAATGAAATACTGTGCAGTGGAATAAATACTGCAGTTTGCAGTAATAAACAGTGGACTGAAACTGTCTCTGAGTCTGGTGGTATGTGTCCAGACGGCAGCAGACAGAACAGTTTGTGGCTGGGGTGATGGGGGTCTTTGATAATCTTTTATAAAGTAAAGTTTTAAAAGAACAGTACAGAAAAGTATTCTCAGCAAATCCTACTTAAAGTTCCGTTTAGTCCCGGAGAAGTCCTGTTCTAAAATGGTGTGCGAGGTGACTGGTTAAGTAAAGACGACATTATAAATCTCACTCAGAGTTAAAGAGATGAGTGCTGTCAAAAGTTGGATTACTTCAAGTTTTCTAGAACAAAAAAGGAAAACAGAAAGTGTGCAGAAAGCATTTATTGGTATATATAATAAGTGTAGCTGAGACCAGGAGGTGCAGTCGCAGTCTTACACGCTGCTCTGCGCTCTCTCCAATCCAATCCACTTTATTTATATAACACACATTAAAAACAGAGGGTTTACCGAAGTGCTTCACAGCCACATAACATTATAATAAAATATAATACAACACAGATAGATAATAGATAAATAATAGATAAAAGGCATACATAAGAATATATAAAAGGCATACATAAGAATATATAAAAAGCATACATAAGAATATATAAAAGGCACATAAGGGCTATGGACAGACAATAAAAGCATAAAAATGGATAAAACAGCTCAAACTGACTCGAAAGCGAGGGAAAAGAGGTGGGTCTTCAGGCTGGACTTAAAAGTTTGAAGGGTGGGCGACAATTTGACATGGGGGGGCAGGTCGTTCAAAAGCCTGGGGGCTACCGCTGAGAAGGCTCGGTCTCCCCTGGTCTTTCTCTTTGTTTTAGGGACTACCAGCAGCAGCTGATCAGTCGACCTCAAAGCCCTTGAGGGGGTGTACACCTTTAGGAGGTCGGAGATGTGCTGAGGGGCCAGCCCATTAAGAGATTTAAAAACAAACAATAAAATCTTAAAATGAACTCTAAAATGGACAGGAAGCCAGTGGAGGGAAGCCAGAATGGAATACACAATATTTAGACCCTCCAGAAAAACGCGATTCTGTGATCGCAGAATTGGCGCAGATTTTTAAAAGGGCGCATATTTATCAAAAGGCCGCATAATCACCGCATTTTTCCACACAAAGTTGAGGGGGAAAAAAGTTAACTCGTCTTGACGTGAAGTGATGATGATGACGCAACGTCATCAGCTCGCGCATCACAGAAGGTAAACAACACCGTAGAGTGAAATGCTTTCTGCTGCTGCGGACAAGAAAGCTAAACAACTCACGTTCACCGAGGCATCGACCTCCAAAACCCTTTCGAGGGCTACAAGAAACGAGGTGAGCAGCCTACAAGATTGAAGCTGGTCAGATAACGAACGAGTAAATGAAAACAGAATGAGGCAGAGAAGTGTGTGTGTGTGTGTGTGTGTGTGTGTGTGTGTGTGTGTGTGTGTGTGTGTGTGTGTGTGTGTGTGTGTGTGTGTGTGTGTGTGTGTGTGTGAGTGAGAGAGAGAGTGTGATTAAAATAGCCCAATTGCTTTTACAATAAATAAACATTGAATGTGTTTAATTGAATAGTAAAGGGGTTTAACGTTAGTGGCAGGTTGTGTGTGAGAGAGAATAAATAAGACAGCCTAATATTAAAAAAAAAAAATCTTTCCGCATATTTCGCAACTTTCCGCAATTCCACCGCATAAAATCACATAAAACCCCCGCATGTTTAATAGCATAATCAAGGATTTTAGCCCGCGTTGTTCTGGAGGGTCTAAATATTAACGTGTGTGTGTCAAAGGACAATTTAAGGTAAAACCTAATAGAGGTGTCATACATAATAACCTAATAAAAGTAAATGTAACAACTACTACAGTGCAACAAAACAGGAAGATTAAATGTGATCTCTTAAAAATAAGATCTCTAGCATCTAAAGCAATATTGGTAAATGATTTAATATCAGATTATAATATTGATATATGCTGTCTCACTGAAACTTGGTTGAGACATGAAGAATATGTCAGCATAAATGAGGCCACTCCAGTTTTTATCAACGTTGGTTCTTAAAACAGACAAAGTAATTATCGTAGGTGACTTTAATATTCATGTTGATGATGATAAAAATAGCCTTACTGTTGCATTTAACTCTATATTAGATTCTGTTGGTTTCTGTCAGAGTGTAAATAAACCAACCCACTGCTATAATCACACTCTCGACCTTGTTCTTACTTATGGTATTGAAATTGAGCAACTGCTCGTGAACTGTCAACGGGGGGGGGGGGGGCAGTTCACATGCGGCGTGTTATGCGTGGCTGCTGCACCTCGCGGGAGCGTGCACAGCGTAAAGCCAAAACTCACAGACATTTCAATGATATGTACGGCACAGTTAGGTTTGGAAACGGTATGATTTCCTTTTTGGAGGGCGTGCATAACACGGCAGAACACCGGAGCCTCGCTGCGGGGAAACTTTGGCGCTGTTCCGAGTTTGTTCTAATCTGTCAAAATGACAGACCGCTTTCAGATTTGTCCGTCATTGTTTAAAAAAAATCCGTCATAGACGGAAAATATTCGGTTAACGCGACCTCTGCTCAGTAGTAATGATTTTATGTGCTTTTTTAACGATAAAATTGTTACTCTTAGAAACAAAATTAACGAGCTCTTGCCTTTGACCAGTATAGTGTTATCAACAGCTCCCGGAAACGTAAGTTCTAATATTACACTAGATAGTAAACTAGAATGCTTTTCAGCCATAAACCTTGAACAATTAAATTCAATGATTCTCTCTTCTAAACCATCAACGTGTATCTTAGGCCCAATTCCAACTAAGCTGTTGAAGGAAGTTTTTCCATTAATTAGCACTTCTTTATTAAATATTATGAATATGTCTTTATTATCAGGCTATGTTTCACAATCATTCAAAGTAGCAGTGATAAAACCGCTTCTTAAAAAGCACAACCTCTTAGCCAACTATCGACCTATTTCTAATCTTCCGTTCCTCTCAAAGATTCTTGAGAAAGCGGTCGCAAAACAGCTGTGTGATTACTTAAGAAACAATGATTTATTTGAAGATGTTCAGTCTGGCTTTAGAACACATCATAGCACAGAGACAGCTCTGGTTAAAGTCACAAATGACATTCTAATAGCCTGAGACAAGGGACTTGTCTCTATTCTTGTCTTGCTCGATCTCAGTGCTGCAGTTGATACTATCGACCATGATATCCTATTGCAAAGACTAGAGCACTTAGTTGGCATACAGGGAACTGCTTTAGGCTGGTTTAGGTCCTATCTATCTGAACGCTCTCAGTTTGTACGTGTTAACGATGAATCTTCCACGCAAACCAAAGTGAGCCATGGAGTGCCACAGGGCTCAGTGCTTGGACCTATTTTGTTCATATTATATATATATATATAATATTATAAGGAATCATTCTGTACATTTTCCTTGTTATGCGGATGATACTCAACTATATTTATCCGTCAAGCCTGATGAAACCAATCATCTAAATAAAATACAAGACTGCCTCAAAGACTTAAAATTGTGGATGACCTTACATTTTTTTATGTTAAAGACGTCCAAAGTTATTGTACTCGGCCCGAAGAATCTACGAAACAAACTATCTAAAGATATACTAACTATGGATGGCATTAATTTGCCCTCCAGTGAGACTGTAAGGAATCTTGGTGTTATATTTGATCAGGATTTATCCTTTAACACCCACATAAAATCAATTTCAAGGACCGCCTACTTCCATCTACGTAACATTGCAAAAATCAGGCATATATTGCCTCAAAACGATGCAGAGAAACTAGTCCATGCATTTGTTACTTCAAGGCTGGATTATTGTAACTCCTTATTATCAGGGTGTACCAAGAAGTCAGTCAAGTCGCTTCAGCTGATTCAAAATGCTGCAGCTTGTGTACTAACCAGAGTTAGGAAAAGGGACCACATTACTCCTGTTCTGGCTGCCTTACACTGGCTCCCTATAGAACACAGGATAGAATTTAAAATTCTTCTTCTCGCCGACAAAGCCCTTAATGGGCAGGCGCCATCTTACCTTAAAGAACTCATTATACCCTACTGTCCTACTACGGCATTGCGTTCCAAGAATGCAGGGTTGTTGGTTGTTCCTAGAGTCTCTAAAAGTACAATGGGAGCCAGAGCCTTTTCTTATCAAGCTCCACATTTGTGGAATCAGTGCTTAAAGGCTCTGACACACCAAGCAGTCACCAGAGGACTCGCCGACGCCGGCTGTGGCGTCGCCGTGTTCTCCTGCATCTTGGCCATGTGTCGCACGGGAACACCCCGCAAAGACTTCAGTGCGTGAGTGGCAATAACTCTCCTTACCAGCAGGCGGCGGTAGTGTGTATTAGTCATTCAAAAGAGGCAACAACCGGAAAACAGAGAAGAAGAACAGACCGTGATATAAACAAACAACAAATAGCGTGTGCGTTCCATTTTCACTCTCGTCCATCGAAAACATTTCGTGCGGCACTGGAGCTAGATTTGGGTTCTGCCCGCTCTGTATTAATGTCATGTTGACAGGTTATCATCATGTAGGCGTTGATAAAAGCTCATTCTAATGTTGTGTTATGTGTGTATGAAGGTGCGAAATAAAGTTTTGCATTGCCTATCCTGCTATTTGTGTTCTTTTAATCACACAGCGATAAGAAACAATAACAATGTGCCTACATAACTGTCAGTTGCAGCCCTAGCATTAGTATTGTTATAGTAACAGCTACAACATTAAAATACTTCTAGGCAGATTGAGGAGGATAATGGGAGAATGAACAGAGAAACATCCATCTGAATAATAATAACTTTATTTGTATCGCACCTTTCATACAGGGGATTGCAGTTCAAAGTGCTTTACATCAGTAAGAAATAAGATATAAATCAGCGTAAAACAAGCAGCAAGAGCAAAGCATAAAGTGGGATCAAATAATGCAGATATATTATATATATATATATATATATATACAGTTGCAAGAAAAAGTATGTGAACCCTTTGGAATTACCTGGATTTCTGCATAAGTTGGTCATAAAATGTGTTCTGATCTTCATCTAAGTCACAACAACAGACAAACACAGTCTGCTTAAACTAATACCACACAAACAATATATGTTTTCATGTTTTTATTGAACACACCATGTAAACATTCACAGTGCAGGGTGGAAAAGTATGTGAACCCCTAGGCTAAAGACTTCTTCAAGAGCTAATTGGAGTCAGGAGTCAGCCAACCTGGAGTCCAATCAATGAGACGAGATTGGAGGTGTTGGTTAAAGCTGCCCTGCCCTATAAAAAATACACACCAGTTTTGAATTTGCTATTCTTAAGAAGCATTGCCAGATGTGAACCATGCCTCGCACAAAAGAGCTCTCAGAAGACCTACCATTAAGAATTGTTGACTTGCATAAAGCTGGAAAGGGTTACAAAAGTATCTCTGAAAGCCTTGATGTTCATCAGTCCACGGTAAGACAAGTTGTCTATAATGGAGAAAGTTCAGCACTGTTGCTACTCTCCCTAGGAGTGGCCGTCCTGTAAAGATGACTGCAAGAGCACAGCGCAGAATGCTCAATGAGGTGAAGAAGAATCCTAGAGTGTCAGCTAGAGACTTAAAGAAATCTCTGGCACATGCTAACATCTCTGTTGACGAATCTACGATACGTAAAACACTGAACAAGAATGGAGTTCATGGGAGGACACCACGGAGGAAGCCACTGCTGTCCAGAAAAAACATTGCTGCACGTTTGAAGTTTGCAAAAGAGCACCTGGATGTTCCACAGCACTACTGGCAACATATTCTGTGGACAGATGAAACCAAAGTACACGAACACACAACGCTATGTGTGGAGAATCCAAAGGGTTCACATACTTTTTCTTGCAACTGTATATATATATTAATCCCAACAGGCCACCTTGTTTATAGTTTGATTCAGTTTTAGTAGAATATAAAATACATGAATGATGAAATGAGCACAAAGTGCAGACATACTATAATTATATTGAGGTACTTGAGACTAATCCTGCAACTGTATAGTTCTGCTCCACAACAGTTCGAGAATGAAGAAACCATCACGTATGAAAGGCTACATGTGAATAGAGGGGCAGAAAAACGGCTTGCACATTTACATTTCAATCTTGAACAATGAACAGCGGTAGACAGTATCTCATTTAGTATCATCATCCTGCGCTTCGCCGGAGGCCTTCGAGTGCTGAGTGTGCTTGGCCTCTCTCCGAGCGGTGCCGGTGTGGTGCAGATGGTGGATTCTGCCAGGCAGGGCTCAGCATCAAAGTGGAAGGACTCCTCAGTGGTGCTGGTCGAGGTTTCACTGCTGGTGCCACCGGGGGTTGATTCTGCAGCCACCGGACGTTCCTTACATTTTTTAAATAAATTCACAGTTAGTTGGATTTAATACCATGGCTTCTTAAAACTGTTTACTAAGCATTCATAACAAAACAATACCCTGAAATGTGTGTGCCATTAGTTTGGGGTGTGGTCAAGTGTGAGAGGTACATTGTAGACACATTGTGATGCTCTATTCAGATGCTAAAGACATACTTCTAGAAGATTCAGAACACTACAAAATATAAAGACATATTTTATCATGTATTATTATTAGGGCTGTCAAACGATTAACATTTTTAATCAGATTAATCACAGTTTAAAAATTAATTAATCATGATTAATCACCATTCGAACTATGTCCAAAATATGCCATTTATTTATGTATATTGTTGTGGGAATGGAAAGATAAATGAAAGAAGGTGGATATATCCATTTAACATACAGTATCTATGTTTATTATAACATTTTTCTGCATGTCAAAATGAAAGACAGCCCACACACCTATCACTCATCAAACCGTGGGGTCTTAATTCATTACGTGTTGATTTCTATCAACGGGGGAGTACTTCAGGAAAGTCGACAGAGGGGGGGGGGGAGATCAGCTGTTTTAGCGCAGTTCTCCAGTGAAGGGGGGAGTCTCCCTCCGCAGCCGGTTGGCGTAGTTTTGGCACAGTTCCGTTGTACAGACCGACGTTAACAGCAGCCCTGTCTGTGCACACGGAGACCGACTCTGTCGTCCGGTGATCTAACCGCCTTCTGGAAAAGCTTCACAAGTACGTCGGTACGCAAATGCGCTTTGTGACACAAGTGACGGTATGCATTTCAGATTACGCACATAACCTGCGTACCAGTTATGTGCACCCCTGTACCAGAGCCATATTATTACTATTATATGTATTATTATTATTATTATTACTATTATATGTAATGGCCATATTATTACTGGCTCTGCCCGGTACTACAGCAAGAGTATTCTCCGTCGGGACTTCCTGCAACAACACCACGCCGTTATCAAAGATGTTCTATTGAGAAGACGATCACTACGTGACAAAAGTTTTAAAAACCGTGGCTACTGAAATCAATCTGACTAACTGCTGTCTGTGCAATTTACTCCGCGCGAGTTGGCAGACTTTATTTTGCTTTAACATCATTTTTCATGGTGGGGCTAAGCCATTTCTTGGTATGGGTGTAGCCTACCCCAGCCATACCCTGGCGCTGCCACTGGTGGCACGTATGGGGCGGGCCATTCTGCACATGCGTTAAATGCGTTAAATATTTTAACGCAATTAATTCAAAAAATGAATTACCGCCGTTAACGCGATAATTTTGACTAATTATTATAGGTTAAGATAAAAGCGTTATTGAACCCATGGTGAATTTCCAACCTGATCTCACCAGAATGCGTGACTCCACCACGACTTCTTAACACCACAATGCGTGGTGGAGTCACGAACTTTGTTACATTTACGTTTCGGCACCACGCAAACAACCCCAATGTAAAGTGAATGAGGCTCCTTTGTCGTGGTGCACACACGCATTTCTACAACGTCCCGCAGTGAGCTTTTATTCTATAAAATGTTTTTTTAAATCTACTTTATAGCTTGTAGTAACTCACGGGAGGCTTCTTTTATTTTATTTGTATTCATAATTATTTTTATTTTTCATCAGAATGTAAAAATTACATTAGTTACGAATTTTTGTTCTCAAAAAACTGCATTGTGTGTAATGCAACTGTGATTTTTATTAAATTAGTTAGTTCTTAAGGAAGGCCAGAGCTTCAGCTGTGTCAAATAGATTGTTCCCTTTAGTTAACGTTATTTAAAAGATAATGATCATGTCCCCTGTATTGTATTACGAGCGTCCATTCCCATTGGATAACGGAGAATTTTACACCCGGAAGTAAGTATTCTCCTTACTGTCGATTGATTTTACAGTGATATCTGCACTACTCATCGACTAAAAAACACCAGATTATCCTTGTTAATTACACAACATTGATTGGTTTGAATTGTGTACAATGCTTTTGTATTTTCCCCCTTCGATTCGGAGAAACAAAGATTTTTTCGGAGTTTTTGGATGGCAGAAGACACTACACTACCCAGAATCCCTCAGCTATCGTTTGGGACTACACCATGTGCTTAGCTTGACAAACCCCGTGATCAGTCCTCAAGCTCTGTGATTGGTTGACCTCCAACTGCATTCCATATAAAAAAGGTTTCGTAAAAGAGAAAATCATACTTTATTCCGCAGCGCTTGCTTTACTCTTTGAAAGTCATCACATGAATGCATTGTAATAAATGGTTTGGCTGCATTAAATATTACACATCTGTCGTAGTTCTTTATTTATCTACAGAGATCGGGCTCAGAATAGACCGGAAACTATTCTTTTACCGTTCTGTTTTAATTTCACAATAAATTAGTAGTCATATTTTGTTTTGATATTATTGTTTTTTATTAACTACTAGACCGCTGGGTCATGTTAAGACCATCTTTTCTGTGTTGCTGTGGGGTTTTTCCATCGCTTTTGTGTTACAAATATCAAAACAATAATAAAATAATATTCGTCGTAAACTAAACCAGAAACAGCAGTATATTTTATTTTGTTAACACTGTAAACTTGACAGATTTTTAACCCAAACCACCTACTGGTTAAAGCACGTTATTGCACGTTTAGAGTAATTGCAATGCAGGAAGATTGTGTTGCTTTTAACGACTGTTTAAAATGCCTTTTTCTTAATGTCTTTCATTTTTGTAGAGCACTTTTGAATGTGTTATATTTTATGAAAACATTTAAATATTAAGAGTACATACAACATAGTGGGAAAGTAGAAGGTCAATGATATAAATATAGAATAGAAAATATCAAGAAGATACTCAAATGATATCTAGAATAAAACAGTTTAGTGCCTGATAGGAGGATGTGCTAACTAATAAGGCTTTATTTAAACATTAAAGAATACTTTAGGTTAAGGTCTTCTTTTAAATAGGAAAAAAGCTTTGGGGGTATCTATCTACAGATAAATATTAAGCCTGACAAAGTCTAAATTGCGTGGTTTGTTTTGGAACTTGACAATCAACTTTCCTGCAATGTTAACTATGTTAAAGCACTTATTTTAACTGATATTATACACATTAATTATAATCTTATGTATGTAGATAGTATAAGAAATGTGCAGAATACGACAGTGTAATGGTGGAAGTATACACACATATTGATAGATGTCTTGTAATGCACTGTTGAGGAACCTGTGACCCAAGTTTTTCATTCATTGCATAACTACACTGTTGTGTATATGATATGTCAATAAACCTTAGAAAATCTTGAAATCTTGAAAGGGATGTGCAAAATAGCAATTATATACAGTCTTTAATTAACTATTAGAGAATAACGAGTAATGAATATGCTTTAAACGGATCTGCAGATAAATATGTAGTCTTCTCAAGCACCAACTATCACATATCTCGCCTGATTGTTGGCACTTGACAATCACCTTCACTGAATTTCACTCAGGTGTAACTAAAGTCTGATTTAAGGGTTGTTTATATTTCACATTATTAATCCAAATCTGTAAAGTAACTAAAATAAATGTAGTGGAGTAAAAATACCAGGTTAACCTTAAAGAAAGCCCTCAGGATTATAAAAGACCCCATCACCCCAGCCACAAACTGTTCTGTCTGCTGCCGTCTGGCAGGCGGTACCGCAACATCCGGACTAAAACCACCAGACACAGAGACAGCTTCATCCCACAGGCTATATGATTATTAAACACCTGCATTTAGAAATAACATCCATAACATTCATCTGGCTGCTACTTAGAAATTATTTATCTAATATATCATATTCCAATCACTTGTAGACTCTTATTGCACTATTTCACTATCTTTTCTGTGTAGGCCTACCTGTTTTATTGCGTAGCACTGTTGGAGGAGCCTGTGACCTAAGGGGGGGGGGGGGGGTAGGACACGTTCGATTCCTGTGTTGAATAGTGTGCCGTCGATGGGTTTCATTCCATTTCAAAGTCCTTTTTGATGCTCTGTGTAAACTTCGCACACTGCCACTCCAACATCCAATCAAAGAGCTTGAGGACTGATCACGGGTTTGTCAAGCTAAGCACATGGTGTAGTCCCAAACGATAGCTGAGGATTCTGGGTAGTGTAGTGTCTTCGGCCATCCTAAAACTCCGAAAAAACATTTGTTTCTCCGAATCGAAGGGGGAAAATACAAAAGCATTGCACACAATTTAAACCAATCAATGTTGTGTAATTATGATATTTGTAACACAAAAGCGATGGAAAAACCCCACAGCAACACAGAAAAGATGGTCTTAACATGACCCAGCGGTCTAGTAGTTAATAAAAAATAATAATATCAAAACAAAATATGACTACTAATTTATTGTGAAATTAAAACAGAACGGTAAAAGAATAGTTTCCGGTCTATTCTGAGCCCGATCTCTGTAGATAAATAAAGAACTACGACAGATGTGTAATATTTAATGCAGCCAAACCATTTATTACAATGCATTCATGTGATGACTTTCAAAGAGTAAAGCAAGCACTGCTGAATAAAGTATGATTTTCTCTTTTACAAAACCTTTTTTATATGGAATGCAGTTGGAGGTCAACCAATCACAGAGCTTGAGGACTGATCACGGGGTTTGTCAAGCTAAGCACATGGTGTAGTCCCAAACGATAGCTGAGGATTCTGGGTAGTGTAGTGTCTTCTGCCATCCAAAAACTCCGAAAAAATCTTTGTTTCTCCGAATCGAAGGGGGAAAATACAAAAGCATTGTACACAATTCAAACCAATCAATGTTGTGTAATTAACAAGGATAATCTGGTGTTTTTTAGTCGATGAGTAGTGCAGATATCACTGTATAATCAATCGACAGTAAGGAGAATTCTTACTTCCGGGTGTACAATTCTCCGTTATCCAATGGGAATGGACGCTCGTAATACAATACAGGGTACATGATCATTATCTTTTAAATAACGTTAACTAAAGGGAACAATCTATTTGACACAGCTGAAGCTCTGGCCTTCCTTAAAAACTAACTAATTTAATAAAAATCACAGTTGCATTACACACAATGCACTGTTTTTTGAGAACTAATGTAATTTTTACATTCTGACGAAAAATAAAAATTATTATGAATACAAATAAAATAAAAGAAGCCTCCCGTGAGTTACTACAAGCTATAAAGTAGATTTAAAAAAACGTTTTATAGAATAAAAGCTCACTGCGGGACGTTGTAGAAATGCGTGTGTGCACCACGACAAAGGAGCCTCATTCACTTTACATTGGGGTTGTTTGCGTGGTGCCGACACGTAAATGTAACAAAGTTCGTGACTCCACCATGCATTGTGGTGTTAAGAAGTCGTGGTGGAGTCACGCATTCTGGTGAGATCAGGTTGTGAATTTCATAAGCTACCCAGCAGTATATCATGTAATTTCAATTAGCTCCTCCTTTACCAGCTGGAACATTAAGGTGATGAGCACATCAATAATTATAACAGAATAATATATGTATATATAATATATATATTGTTATATTTAACACTGTAACCACCAAATGAATGAAAATAATGTTTTTTGTAAATGAAAGAAGCAAGAAACACTTATTTGTACTCAACAAATAAACTAGTTACCGTGATGGTGAGGTTCGAAGTACTCTCCTTCCTTCTTGTGTAGGGCTCTAAAAACTGCAGCCTGGTTATGATCCACTGCTGTCTGCCAGTCCTTTGTGCTCCACAACTACCCGAAGGGGCACGTTTCCTGTACCGGGTGTACTGGGTTCGCATAGAATCCCAATTCTTCAGCTCTTTCTCTGAAGCACACAAATAAACGATGTAAGCATTGTGGCTAGTTAGCATGTCCAATTCATATCTATATGCAGTGCCAAACTGCACAGCTAGCAACAGCTAGCAACAAGATAACAACAAAACACAAGGTTGAAATAACAAATTACATTTCACGTTAACGTCACTGTACGCTGGCAAACAATAAAAAGCCAACAGTATCTGCTAAAGAGCTCAATTGATGGAAAATATAATCTTACCCGAGAAACCAAGTTGCGTTTCAATCTCTCGCCAGAGTCCGGTTTTCACTACTCGGTTTGAGTACCTTTTCTCTGTGATGTCGTACAGAGCTGGCCTCTCCTGGATCAAGGTGATGAGCAGGTCTTCGTTTGCGTCATTCCAGATCGCCATGATGAGATGAAAATGAATAGCAGTCTGTGTGTGCCTTCTTAAATCGTTTGTTTACGTCCCTCACTTCCGTTTTGCTTCTCATGCACTGATTCGCTAGCTGAACAGCCAATCAGAGTGATTGTTTGGGCAATTCTCAGGTGGTGGCTCACACAACAACCCCAGAGCCACCACCTGAGCCAGGTGAACAAGGTATGTAAATGTCAGTAAACTTACAAGTTATGTCAACATGTAAGCAAAGCATAAATTATAGCTACGTTGACGTTACTTTGAATCGTGCAGGTTAGCTAAACCGTTAGCAAGTAGCTATAGCTAGCCAGATATATTAAATAAACACTTTGTCATACAATCTAAATGTTGTGTTTTTTAGCGTTACCTGGTGATTTCAAAGAAAGCTCTCTGGGAAATGTTGACTTACTGTCAGTGTTCGACATTAAGCTAGAAGCTACCTTACATTACACAGTTGATCCGGACTCCTGTCAAAGTGTTTCATAGTTAGCTTAGCTAAGCATCAACCTAGCACTGAAATATATGGATGTTATGTGCAGCGGTGCACATAACTTTTTTGCCCTGGTTCTCAAAGGAGCACCTCATCCTTAAAATGAAATAAACCGTAACTTTTGAGGGGGTCTTGACTTTATTTGCCAGACACACGGCACTGAACACACATGCAGAGGTGAACACACCAGCAGCTAGCACCAGATTATAATAACAACAGCACCGGTACCGGGCGGTGCGCCCTTCTCTCTCTCCCTCGCTCACTCGCACTTTGGCTGTGAGCTGCGGGCGCCAGATAAGCCAACATCCCCCATTTTCATCACTTACAGCGCCCATCGTACAGGGCAAATGAAATGTGTAACCGGGGTAAAAAGGGTGTTACATTTACTTAATGTTGTTACATCAAGGCCGAAAATTAGGATGAGCACCAACGGTCAAAAATGTTATTTTCCCTCCCAGAGCTGCCAGCGCAGCGGCTACCCAGATCTGGCGCCCTAGGTGAACATCTATAATGCCAGTGCTACGGGCCGGCCCTGAGTTCATATGCAACTCGCAAATATCTTTATCTCTCTCTCCTCTCTTTTCGCTTCTCCCTTCTCTCTCTCTCCCTCTCCCTCTCTCAATTTTGGTACGCAAATGCGCCTTTTTTCAAATGACCCGGTGCTCTTTTTTTGGCGGACCAGTTATGTGCAGCCCTGGTTATGTGACAGTATTTCTGAGAAAAAGTCAGCTGAAATGGTGGCATAGTTCCCACTGCTTTTCGTGTCAACAGCTTGTTTGAACCATAGGTTTGAACATGTGGCTGTTTGGCCACTGACGTTGCCATAACAACACCTGAATTTAAATGTGCAACCTCTTTTTGTGACACATTTTTGCATGAAAATATAATTCTTCTGATTGATATTTCCTATTGACAGCTAGTTTCTATGTGAACATTATGAGATGGACAGCCAGCTAACAAGCTTTATATACAAATACTTCAGATCAAAGCTAATCCAGTGGGGCTCCTGAATGGGGGCAAGGGACGCTATGCTCCCAAATATTAAGCCTTGACCCGCATCTTAAAATTGATATGATCAAAAAATGATCTGCATTGTCGGAGGCCTTTTTTCCTCATTATTATGTCAAATTGTACAGCTTTCCTTAGTGTTGAATGCAGAAAGATGACTATATTAAGTGAAAAGGACTATATTAAAGTGTTAAGTGAATATATTAAGTGAATTACTCAAACTGCATTTGTATAGGAATGATTATGTCCTATTGGCAGATAACTGCTCTTAACAGTGATATCTACAAGAGGTTTCCAATGTAAATTTAACTATTTTCAATTGGTTAGTATTACATTTTGTGACAGTGTGGTGACACTCATTTTAATGAAGACACATTTGTGTATCTTGAAATTCATTTATTTGACAGAGCTGGAAACTGATTGACTTACATACTTGTTTGTGTTTACCTACACAGTCATCACAGATGAGCCAAACAGAGTGGAGGATGAAGAAAGGGGAACAGGAGAAAGGGACACACAAGAAGGAGAAACAACAGACAAGAACGACAATGAACAGGAGCACCAGAACAGACAAGAGTCAATGGGTAACATGACTGATTTAGGGACTGCAGATACAGGGCCAAGGCAAGTGAGACACCACTGCTTTCCATCTAGCATGGTTGGCCAGCAAAAGAGATCATTTCAACCGCAAACAGCAAGTGATGAGGGAAGCTGCAAGAGAGGAGGGAAGCAGCATGTGATGAGGGAAACAGCAAGTGATGAGGGAAGCAGCAAGACATGAGGGAAACCGCAAGTGATGAGGGAAACAGCAAGTGATGAGGGAAACCGCAAGTGATGAGGGAAACAGCAAGAGATGAGGGAAACTGCAAGTGATGAGGGAAGCCGCAAGTGATGAGGGATTATTATTTGCTCCTTCCATCCCTTTTTTCTGTTTAATCTGATTACTAACAACTTCTAATAATTTGACATAGTTTATGATTTAATTGGAAAATGAACTGTTTTTAAATAATAATCCCATTTCTGATTCTTTGATTTCTTTTTGACATAAGGGTGTTGAGAGACATCTCTTGATGTTGCTCTCAAACTGCACAAGATTGATACTTTTAACTTCAGTTTTTAAAAAAGATCTTCCTGGGGGACCCCAGAGGAGGTGAGTTCCCCCCAAAATAGCACTTTATCTCTGCTTATGTAACTCCGGTGTAGTGTCCCCTCGGCAACAGATCACTCAGAGCTGGTGATTACTTTCCTGCATTTCAATGGACAGCATATAAAAAGGACATGTGAGCTGCATTGCTTAAGAGATCCTCTCATGCTATCTCTTTTACAAAATAAGTGTCCAGTCAACAACAAAACATCAGTGATCGTATAGTGGTAGTATATTTTTCACAAGCAGTGTGAAACATTAAACTTATACAAACTGGTGTACAAAACTCACATACCTGCGTTGATCTCCTGGAGTGTCTACTCTTTCTTCTCCACATCTCTTGTCCACCATCAGAGATTGCAAACATTTCAGAAACAGCTAGAGGTAGGAGACAAACAACTTGTTCGCTGGGTTCAAAAACCTCCTGCTTTGATCAAGACTTTAGGGAGCTTTTCAGCCCCTCTAGCAAAGGGACTGGAAAGCAAGCTTTGAACATCCTGTCATGTTCCAGACACTGCTCTCAACCACTCAGGGCCTGCACAAATACCTGCAGAAAGAAACACTTGACTTGGTGCAGGCAGTAGATTACAAAACAGCAGTTGAGAACACACTGAAAAGTTACCGAAGTAACGAGAAAGCACATGAGGTCTATGACAAGACCAAGGCCCTGTGCAATGATCTTGATATTCCCCAAACTGTGACACAGAGGAAGAAGCGTAGAAACATGGAAGACTTTGTAGTCGAGGCATCATGTGGAGCAATGTGAAACATTAAACATAAATAAACTGGTGTACAAAACTCACATACCTGCATTTCAATGGACAGCATAAAAGGACACGTGAGCTGGGTTCTGGTGCTCAGATTAGCTATTGATGATCACGTCGGTAAATCTTATAAAACAAATAGCCAATCACACAAAAACATGTTACTGTGACTGTGAGCATTAAACAATTAACATTAAACTAAACAAACACAACAGTACGTTATTGTCCTTATAAAATAAAAACATACATTTTGTCCAACGAGAGATCCTCACGTGCTATGAGAATCTCCCACAATCCATTGCCGTAACAAAGCTAATGCAGGCACACGTTTGTGACACCAGATGGCACAATTGTGTATGTGCGTGTGGGGAGTCTTGCAGTAGAACATTTGACTGTAGCGCCGCCACTGTGGGCTAAGCCCCGAATGTTTCCAGGTCCAGGCGACGCCCCTGGCATTGACGTAGACACGTTGTGCCTTTCCACCTCTGTTCCTTACTTCTTACTTGCTACCCTTTTCCCTCAACCTATCCTAAGGGAGTCCATGTACATAGACAAGTTACTTTTGCTGCTATAGGCTTAGACTGTCGGGGGACACCTTACTTCTTCCTTCTGTCTGTCTGTACCTGTGTACTCTCATGTTCCGAATAACCCAGCTTCCCCAACATTTCTTTTTGGTGTCTATCTACGACGGGATCCTGAGTCGTGGCTGATCCTGTTGCTGCGGTCCTGTGTACTGGATCCTGAGTCATGTGTCCTGGATCCTGCATCCGGAGTCCTGGATCCGGAGTCCTGGATCCTGAGTCCTGGATCCTGAGTCCTGGATCCTGAGTCCTGGATCCTGTGTCCTGGATCCTCTATCCTGAGTCCTGGATTTGAGTCCTGGACCTCGAGTCCTGCCTGACTTTCATCATACTACTTCCCTGATGGCTCCCACAGGATTGTTATTAGGATCTTATTATTATAGACACATGCATTTCCAAACATTTGGACTACCTATGCTGTAAAATGTATTATCTCTTCGATTTACACACGGCATCTATTGCACGTCTGTCCGTCCTGGGAGAGGGATCCCTCCTCTGTTGCTCTCCCTGAGGTTTCTCCCCAACACGTTCTCACTCCCAACCCGTCACATGTTGACGGACGGTCAGGGCCCCTCCCCGTCACTTTATTACGAACAGGGTACCACTTGCGCGTCAGTTTTCAACGGGCAGGGCGTCCCATTGACTTGCATAGAGCTCCCTGAACGTTGGTAATAGACACGTTGGGATCGCGGCGAAATGCTCTCCGCAGATCCATTCTCACAGCGTTTATCAACCTTTTTCTAACTCAATATCAAGCCACACTTATTGTTTTTACTTCTTTATTTTAATTGAATAATGTAGGACGTTTGTTGCCGTCAGTTATGGGGAGAGTAGGGGCTTTCAGAATACTGAAATCTGTATTGTTTCATCGTTTTTTCCTTCTAATTTTGTATTCTTTTCTAAACCACACACTGTTATTTACTCAACAATAACACATAATTATCCTTGTGTTTATTTATTTGTTTGATTAATAAACACAAGTTGGAGTCCGTCAGGACCGAGGGTCGGAGCAGCTCATTTGCTTTAGAGAATATTACACCCCGGAGTAAGTATTCTCTCCGCTTCGCTTGACCAACCCCGTGATAGTCCTCAAGCTCTGATTGGATGTTTGAGTGTGCGCCGAGGGTTACGCCGAGCGTCGAACAGCACTTTGAAATGGCTATGGGAGGTCTATGAAGGTCTATGGCAGTGGTTCTCAAATGGGGGTACGCGGACCCCTAGGGGTACGTTGGAGTACTGCAGGGGGTACGTGAGATTTATTTTATGTTAATGAAAAAAAAAACATGAGTAATGCATTTAAACAAACTACTAACTACTTTATTCAAAGGTTTACAGTAATTCTGGATAATAAAATGGGGAAAATAAACGGGGTGCTCTCTTTTCCTCTCCCTCGCCCGTCAGTCTCGTGCAGCTCGCTGAACCTGTAATAAGTGACCCGACAGTAAAGAATAAATATATTTATAACTAGTTTAGCTAGTTCCAGAGTAGATAAACTAGCTAAGTGTGTTAGGTCTAACTCTTAGTGTATTTAATTTTGCTCCACTCAATGGTCCGTGACAGCGGCGGAGCTGTGATCATGCAGAGCTGCGTGTTCTCCGTCAGCAGCAGCTGATCTGATTTCTGATCCCTCTCTCGCGTCCGGTTATACTTCACTCGCGTGTATGTCCAAATCTATCTGATCTAGCTAGTTCTAGTTAATTATTTGACTGCCTGTTTATCAAAGGACACCTAAACAATAAGCGTTGCTTGGCAACGGCGTGTGGCCGCCAAGTATAGCGCAGCATTATGCATATGTTTATATGAGGGGTCAAAATCCCATGCTCATAAAATGCTCATATATTTTTTTCTCCTCATTCCCCACGACCCAAAATAAATAAATATACCAATTTTAGGAAAAGTAACAAAGTTTGAGCAGTGTGGGTTTTATATGAACAGAGTTACACATATTTCAAAATGCAGAGTGTAATAACTGCAGGTTGCCTCCCTGTCAGAATGACAAAGGTCCTCAGTGAAGCACAAGCCCATGTTTCACTACGTTGTTAGTACAACTTATTAAAAAGATCAGTTCAATGCAACTAATGTCATCTTAGTGTTATTGCATGATGTTAAAATTGGTTTGCCATGAATTTAGTGATGGATTCTAAACATTTGAAATGTAGCATTTAAGTGTTTCTCAGTTACATTGTTGTTGTTTTAATAAATCAGACGCTGTAATGTACCTCTTTATATAGACATTGTTTCCTTAACAAATTGTTTTTGCGCTGATCAGGGGGTACTTGGCTGAATTTATTTTTCAAAGGGGGTACATTTTTGAAAAAAGTTTGTGAACCACTGGTCTATGGGATGCCCTGCCCGTTGACAACTGACGCGCAAGGGGTACCCTGTATTTAATAAAGGGACAGAGAGGGGCCCTGACCGTCCGTCAACATGTGACGGGTTGGGAGTGAGAACGTGTTGTTCTCCCATATTCCCCTTTAAACTGTGGGTTTTCTCCGGAAGTTTTTCCTTGTACGATGTGAGGGTCTAAGGACAGAGGGTGTCGTATTGTCATACTGATATTCTGTACAAACTGTGAAGTCCACTGAGACAAATGTAACATTTGTGATATTGGGCTATATAAATAAACATTGATTGATTGATTGACATAGTCATGTCTGAATATTAAGCTGATTTAAACAGTGTTTTAAGAAAAACTTCTGCCTGTTTATTAAGCACTGAATTGTATGAGACAAACATATATATTAATCACTGCTTTGTTATGGACCGTTTATCTTGGACAGGTACTTGGAGTTTTTTGTCGAAACATTCTATCAGACACCAACGAGTGTCTCTAAACATGAATCTTAAAGGCAGATACACCAAATCTCTGCTGTCACTGCTTTCATTGTATTCGCAGTGCTTCAGTGTGAGCTTATACCACAGACGAAAATGGAAGGCTGTAAATGTGGGCAAATGTTCTCTTAATTAAATTGTAAATGATTTATAACAAAATGTATATCTGCAACAAGATGCCTGTAAGAAACTGAAACATTGCACTGCGGTCAAATTAATTCTTTCCATTTCCAAATATAATAGAAGTAATTCAGTTATTCAAGGTCTCCATTTTTCATCTCAAACTCCAATGTGATTTCTGTTTGGTTTGATGTTGTTTCCCCTCAGGCAGTCGCTGAAATAAAATCCCTATTTTGACTCGGTATTCCCACTCAGAGACGATTTCGTCTGAGGGAATCTGATAGCTCATATTTGAGTCCCAGAAAGAATTTTAAATTGCAGAATAATGTGGAGCAGAGACTCCTGTCATCCTGAATCAAGACAAAAACACGTTATGTCAAATGTCTTTTTTTTAAAAATTACAATCCATCCATGCACCCACCACCTCGTAGGGACAGCCTAGTGAGGAAGACCATGAAATGCACTAGACATTTCTGAAAAAAAGTTTATAAGCAGAGTTTGATATAAGATGTATTTTTTTCTGACTGCTGCCCCCGGTCCGTGGGGGCAGCAGTCCGTCACAGGGTCCCAACGCCCCGGGCCCCTGGCCTCGGGACCCATAAACCAGCTCTGACTGGGGGAGTCCAAGGTGCTCCCAGGCCAGCGTGGAGATACAATTCTTAACAGCAGTCTTTGCAAAGAAATAAACATCAAACGCATCTACTAGTTTTTCAAAGATTTTTGCAAAACCATTAAACGCTCACAGACAGTTGTATGCTTCTTTGGCGGACCTGTATATTATTTACAACCTGATCTCACCAGAATGCGTGACTCCACCACGACTTCTTAACACCACATTGCGTGGTGGAGTCATGAACTTTGTTACATTTACGTGTCGGCAACACGCAAACAACCCCAATGTAAAGTGAATGAGGCTCCTTTGTCGTGGTGCACACACGCATTTCTACAACGTCCTGCAGTGAGCTTTTATTCTATACAACATTTTTTAAATCTACTTTATAGCTTGTAGTAACTCACGGGAGGCTTCTTTTATTTTATTTGTATTCATAATTATTTTTATTTTTCGTCAGAATGTAAAAATTACATTAGTTACGAATTTTGTTCTCAAAAAACAGTGCATTGTGTGTAATGCAACTGTGATTTTTATTAAATGAGTTAGTTTTTAAGGAAGGCCAGAGCTTCAGCTGTGTCAAATAGATTGTTCCCTTTAGTTAACGTTATTTAAAAGATAATGATCATGCCCCCTGTATTGTATTACGAGCGTCCATTCCCATTGGATAACGGAGAATTTTACACCCGGAAGTAAGTAGCCTATTCTCCTTACTGTCGATTGATTTTACAGGGATATCTGCACTACTCATCGACTAGAAAACACCAAATTGTCCTTGTTAATTACACAACATTGATAGGTTTGAATTGCTTTTGTATTTTCCCCCTTCGATTCGGAGAAACAAATATTTTTTCTGAGTTTTTGGACGGCAGAAGACACTACACTACCCAGAATCCTCAGCTATCGTTTGGGACTAAACCATGTGCTTAGCTTGACAAACCCTGTGATCAGTCCTCAAGCTCTTTGATTGGTTGACCTCCAACTGCATTCCATATGAAAAAAAAACGTTTCGTAAAAGAGAAAATCATACTTTATTCAGCAGTGCTTGCTTTACTCTTTGAAAGTCATCACATGAATGCATTGTAATAAATGGTTTGGCTGCATTACATATTACACATCTGTCGTAGTTCTTTATTTATCTCCAAAGATCGGGCATCAGAATAGACCAGAAACTATTCTTTTATCGTTCTGTTTTAATTTCACAATAAAGTTAGTAGTAATATTTTGTTTTGATATTATTGTTTTTTATTAACTACTAGACGACTGGGTCATGTTAAGACCATCTTTGTTTGGTTGCTATGGGTTTTTCCATCGCTTTTGTGTTACAAATATCAAAACAATAACAAAATAATATTCGTCGTAAACTAAACCGGAAACAGCAGTATATCTTATTTTGTTAACACTGTAAACTTGACAGCCTTTTAACCTATGCTTTTAACCCAAACCACCTACTGGCTAAAGCACGTTATTACACGTTTAGAGTAATTGCAATGCAGGAAGATTGTGTTGCTTTTTAATGACTGTTTAAAATGTTTAAATATTAAGAGTACATACAAAATAGTGGGAAAGTAGAAGGTCAATTATATAAATATAGAATAGAAAATATCAAGAAGATACTCAAATGATATCTAGAATAAAACAGTGTAGTGCCTGAACCTGTGACCCAAGTTTTTCATTCATTGCATAACTACACTGTTGTGTATATGATATGTCAATAAACCTTAGAAAATCTTGAAATCTTGAAAGGGATGTGCAAAATAGCAATTATATACAGTCTTTAATGAACTATTAGAGAATAACGAGTAATGAATATGCTTTAAACGGATCTGCAGATAAATATGTAGTCTTCTCAAGCACCAACTATCAAATATCTCGCCTGATTGTTGGCACTTGACAATCACCTTCACTGAATTTCACTCAGGTGTAACTAAAGTCTGATTTAAGGGTTGTTTATATTTCACATCATTAATCCAAATCTGTAAAGTAACTAAAATAAATGTAGTGGAGTAAAAATACCAGGTTAACCTTAAAGAAAGCCCTCAGGATTATAAAAGACCCCATCACCCCAGCCACAAACTGTTCTGTCTGCTGCAGTCTGGCAGGCGGTACCGCAGCATCCGGACTAAAACCACCAGACACAGAGACAGCTTCATCCCACAGGCTATACGATTATTAAACACCTGCATTTAGAAATAACATCCATAACATTCATCTGGCTGCTACTTAGAAATTATTTATCCAATATATCATATTCCAATCACTTGTATATAGACTCTTATTGCACTATTTCACAATTTTTTCTGTGTATCTGTTTTATTGCGTAGCACTGTTGGAGGAGCCTGTGACCTAAGGGGGGGAGGGGGTAGGACACGTTCGATTCAACCTGATCTCACCAGAATGCGTGACTCCACCACGACTCCTTAACACCACAATGCGTGGTGGAGTCACGAACTTTGTTACATTTGCGTGTCGGCACCACGCAAACAACCCCAATGTAAAGTGAATGAGGCTCCTTTGTCGTGGTGCACACACGCATTTCTACAACGTGCATTGTGTGTAATGCAACTGTTATTTTTATTAAATTAGTTCGTTTTTAAGGAAGGCCAGAGCTTCAGCTGTGTCAAATAGATTGTTCCCTTCAGTTAACGTTATTTAAAAGATAATGATCATGTCCCCTGTATTGTATTACGAGCGTCCATTCCCATTGGATAACGGAGTATTTTACACCCGGAAGTAAGTAGCCTATTCTCCTTACTGTCGATTGATTTTACAGTGATATCTGCACTACTCATCGACTAAAAAACACCAAATTGTCCTTGTTAATTACACAACATTGATTGGTTTGAATTGTGTACAATGCTTTTGTATTTTCCCCCTTCGATTCGGAGAAACAAATATATTTTCGGAGTTTTTGGACGGCAGAAGACACTACACTACCCAGAATCCTCAGCTATCGTTTGGGACTACACCATGTGCTTAGCTTGACAAACCCCGTGATCAGTCCTCAACCTCTGTGATTAGATGCGCGACGTTTACACAGAGCGTCCAAAAGGACTTTGAAATGGAATGAAACCCATCGACGGCACACTATTCAAAACAGGAATCGAACGTGTCCTACCCCCCTCCCCCCCTTAGGTCACAGGCTCCTCCAACAGTGCTACGCAATAAAACAGATGCACAGAAAAAATAGTGAAATAGTGCAATAAGAGTCTATATACAAGTGATTGGAATATGATATATTAGATAAATAATTTCTAAGTAGCAGCCAGATGAATGTTATT
This sequence comes from Pseudochaenichthys georgianus, assembly GCF_902827115.2. Lineage (NCBI taxonomy): Eukaryota > Metazoa > Chordata > Actinopteri > Perciformes > Channichthyidae > Pseudochaenichthys > Pseudochaenichthys georgianus. The sequence goes on along the minus strand of NC_047518.2, from coordinate 5,265,853 downwards.
TCTAAGTTCAGGTGTTTAATAGTCTTCTGGCCTGTGGGATGAAGCTGTCTCTGTGTCTGGTGGTTTTAGTCCGAATGCTGTGGTACCGCCTGCCAGACTGCAGCAGACAGAACCGTTTGTGGCTGGGGTGATGGTGGTCTTTTATAATCCTGAGGGCTTTCTTTAAGGTTAACCTGGTATTTTTAATCCACTACATTTATTTTAGTTACTTTACAGATTTGGATTAATGATGTGAAATATAAACAACCCTTAAATCAGACTTTAGTTACACCTGAATGAAATTCAGTGAAGGTGATTGTCAAGTGCCAACAATCAGGCGAGATATTTGATAGTTGGTTGCTTGAGAAGACTAAATATTTATCTGCAGATCCGTTTAAAGCATATTCATTACTCGTTAATCTCTAATAGTTCATTAAAGACTGTATATAATTGCTATTTTGCACATCCCTTTCAAGATTTCAAGATTTTCTAAGGTTTATTGACATATCATATACACAACAGTGTAGTTAGAATGAACAACTTGGGTCACAGGTTCATCAACAGTGCATTACAAGACATCTATCAATGTGTGTATACTTCCACCCTTACACTGTCGTATTCTGCACATTTCTTTAATTAAAGCCTTATTAGTTAGCACATCCTCCTATCAGGCACTAAACTGTTTTACTCTAGATATCATTTGAGTATCTTCTTGATATTTTCTATTCTATATTTATATAATTGACCTTCTACTTTCCCACTATTTTGTATGTACTCTTAATATTTGAATGTTTTCATAAAATATAACACATTCAAAAGTGCGTTACAAAAATGAAAGACATTAAGAAAAAGGCATTTTAAACAGTCATTAAAAAGCAACACAATCTTCCTGCATTGCAATTACTCTAAACGTGTAATAACGTGCTTTAACCAGTAGGTGGTTTGGGTTAAAAGGCTGTCAAGTTTACAGTGTTAACAAAATAAAATATACTGCTGTTTCCGGTTTAGTTTACGACGAATATTATTTTGTTATTGTTTTGATATTTGTAACACAAAAGCGATGGAAAAAACCCATAGCAACCAAAAAAAGATGGTCTTAACATGACCCAGTCGTCTAGTAGTTAATAAAAAACAATAATATCAAAACAAAATATTACTACTAACTTTATTGTGAAATTAAAACAGAATAGTAAAAGAATAGTTTCCGGTGTATTCTGATGCCCGATCTCTGTAGATAAATAAATAACTAAGACAGATGTGTAATATTTAATGCAGCCAAACCATTTATTACAATGCATTCATGTGATGACTATCAAAGAGTAAAGCAAGCACTGCTGAATAAAGTATGATTTCTCTTTTACGAAACGTTTTTTTTCATTTGGAATGCAGTTGGAGGTCAACCAATCAAAGAACTTGAGGACTGATCACGGGGTTCATGCTGTAGTCCCAAACGATAGCTGAGGATTCTGGGTAGTGTAGTGTCTTCTGCCGTCCAAAAACTCCGAAAAAATCTTTGTTTCTCCGAATCGAAGGGGGAAAATACAAAAGCATTGCACACAATTCAAACCAATCAATGTTGTGTAATTAACAAGGACAATTTGGTGTTTTTTAGTCGATGAGTAGTGCAGATATCACTGTAAAATCAATCGACAGTAAGGAGAATAGGCTACTTACTTCCGGGTGTAAAATTCTCCGTTATCCAATGGGAATGGACGCTCGTAATACAAGACATGATCATTATCTTTTAAATAACGTTAACTAAAGGGAACAATCTACACACAGCTGAAGCTCTGGCCTTCCTTAAAAACAAACTAATTTAATAAAATTAACAGTTGCATTACACACAATGCACGTTGTAGAAATGCGTGTGTGCACCACGACAAAGGAGCCTCATTCACTTTACATTGGGGTTGTTTGCGTGGTGCCGACACGCAAATGTAACAAAGTTCGTGACTCCACCACGCATTGTGGTGTTAAGGAGTCGTGGTGGAGTCACGCATTCTGGTGAGATCAGGTTGGTTCGATTCCTGTTTTGAATAGTGTGCCGTCGATGGGTTTCATTCCATTTCAAAGTCCTTTTGGACGCTCTGTGTAAACTTCGCGCATCCAATCACAGAGGTTGAGGACTGGTCACGGGGTTTGTCAAGCTAAGCACATGGTGTAGTCCCAAACGATAGCGGAGGATTCTGGGTAGTGTAGTGTCCTCTGCCGTCCTTACACTCCGAAAAAATATTTGTTTCTCCGAATCGAAGGGGGAAAATACAAAAGCATTGTACACAATTCAAACCAATCAATGTTGTGTAATTAACAAGGACAATTTGGTGTTTTTTAGTCGATGAGTAGTGCAGATATCACCGTAAAATCAATCGACAGTAAGGGGAATACTTACTTCCGGGAGTAAAATCCTCCGTTATCCAATGGGAATGGACGCTCACATTGCTCTCCGTAATACAATAAAGGGGACATGATCAAATAGGAATATAATGTTCTTTTAAAAAACGTTAACTAGGGAACAATCTAATGGACACAGCTGAAGCTCTGGCCTTCCTTAAAAACTAAATAATTTAATAAAAATCACAGTTGCATTACACACAATGCACTGTTTTTTGAGAACAAAAAATCATAAATAATGCACCATAATACATTCTGACGAAAAATAAAAATTATTATGAATACAAATAAAATAAAAGAAGCCTCCCGCGAGTTACTACAAGCTATAAAGTAGATTTTAAAAACGTTTTATAGAATAAAAGCTCACTGCAGGACGTTGTAGAAATGCGTGTGTGTACCACGACAAAAGAGCCTCATTCACTTTACATTGGGGTTGTTTGCGTGGTGCAGACACGTAAATGTAACAAAGTTCGTGAGTCCACCACGCAATGCGGTGTTAAGGAGTCGTGGTGGAGTCACGCATTCTGGTGAGATCAGGTTGATTATTTATGTTGTGCAACAAAGCGAGTGATAGGTGAAAGCCTTATTTTAGATCTTTTTTAAATTCTTGAATTGCTAACATGCCTTATATTAAATGAGTACGCCACCAGAAGTACAGATCAAATTGTTTTATTGCTGTGCAGCTGCACTAGAGAGACAGGTCTCTTTCGTGCGTTCTCTATCTTGCATGTGGGATTAAAAGATGTTGTGGCTTTGTTCTTGGAGAAAGAGGGGTAAAGATCTTGCTTTTACTTCTCTTTTCCTTTCCAGTGATCTTGTGTCTGTAAAGGTACGGACACACCAACCTGATTATCGGCGTTGACACGCCCTACTCGTATTGGTGTGTCCCGCACCGTCGAGTCTTTTCAGCCGACTCGACGCCTTTTCGGCCGAAAACCAGTCGGCCAAAGGCAGTCAGCGAAATAAATCACTCTGATTGGCTGTTCAGATAGCGAATCAGTGCATGAGAAGCAAAACGGAAGTGAGGGACCCAAACAAACGATTAAGAAGGCAAATCTGAGGTTTAATTTAACTCCAGCTCTCGACACAGGTTCGGGAAAGCCCCGTGAGCTTCTCGTTGTAGAGTGAAAATGGAACGCACACGCTATTTGTTGTTTGTTTATATCACGTAGTCTGTTCTTCTTCTCTCGGTTATCACGCAGTCTGTCTTCCAGTTGTTGCCTATTTTGAATGACGAATACACACTACCGCCGCCTGCTGGTAAGGAGAGTTATTGCCACTCACGCATGCACAGTTCGTACGTGCTTCTTGGCCGTCGGCTGAAGTCTTTGCGGTGTGTTCCAGTGCAACACATGGCCAAAACGCAGAGACGCGAGGCGACGCAACAGTCGGGGTGCATCTGTGTCAGTTCTTTGTTGTCAGATTGGTGTGTCTGGGCCTTAATGCTCAGCAGCTTTATTCACTAATGTCAGGATAGGCTCACCTAGAGTCGACACCTGGTAGTTATGGAAAATGCTGCACATTACTTTGTTTGTGCTTTCTTTGTTACTGCCGTTACTGAAGTGAAATGTTTTAAAAAGAAAAGTACTTCATTCACTAAGGTCAGGATAGGCTCACCTAGTGTCGACACCTGGTAGTTATGGAAAATGCTGCACATTACTTTGTTTGTGCTTTCTTTGTTACTGCCGTTACTGAAGTGAAATGTTTTAAAAAGAAAAGTACTTCATTCACAGATAATGTAATGCCCAATAAAGCACATTTTAATAACTTTAACCTGTTAAGTCCTGAGCCTGTTTTTCAGGTCTCAGGCTCGAAAATGACATTCCCAGAACAAATGACCATAACTACACTTCTAAAAGGGTTACATTAATAATCTTTTTTCTCAAAGTAATGATAAACCTGTGAGTTGGATGTAAAAAAGTCAGAATCAATATAGATGTTTTTTATTTGAAAGAAAATTCAGATTGAACATAGTAAAAAACTGTAAATTATAGTGTCCGTCCAAATATTCTTTTTTACTTATTTTTTAAACAATTGACATTTGACCTTTTTAGAGAGGTTTAGCAAAAAAAAACTCCACCTCTGAGGTGATTTGGGCGGAAATGGGCATTTTTAAAGTTTCTCTGGAACCCATTGGTCGATTTTGGGGATTGACATCTCTTTTTGACCGTTAGAGCCAATAGAATCGAAGGGGAATTTCCCCATACACAAACATGGTAAAAAAAAAGAAGGTGGGGGCTTTGCGCTGCAGGTTTGCATCAGAGCGAACCTATCTCTCGCTCTGACATCTGGAAATGGAAAAGCAGGTTTATTGCTTATGGATTATCAGAAATCATTTCAAAAGGACACAGACACATTGGATTAACCTATGGATTAACAGCAGCGTTTTTATCGTTTTAATGCCATTGAAGACCAATTTTGACCAGTATAAGTAATTCTAGAACCTTGAGAGCAGGAGAGACTGAAAAGAGTCAAGGGAAGCTTATAAAAGTTAACAGCATTTAATTACACAAAAGATGCGGTGATGTACAAATGAAATTGCAAGTGGAGGCACTCTCCCCATGTGTTGGTCAGCCCAGGTCAGGAGGAGAAGAGGTCGATTCTTTGCTTGCTCTTCCTGTTGTCATCAGAGGTCTTCTCCTATTGGCCGGCGTCGATGGGGGCGGTTCCAATGCAATTCCTGCCTTTTTCTGTTGCTAAATTACATCATTCTGATGTCTGTGGTTATTTAAACATTCCCTAATAAACGTGATTTCAGCATCAATAAATGAGTGTTAAACACAGTGTGTTTAGGGTACAACATCACGTCATTTCACCTTCAATTCACGGTTTGAAAACGTAGCATTTCGCCACATGCTAATGCTAACCGGAAATGACGAAATTCACTAGTGGAAAACCGGAAGTAGTGTGAATATTCGGTTTTTAGAATAACACAGATTTAAATTAAATACAGTGTATTTAATTCAAATTACGCCATATCAACATTGATTTTAATTTCTAACACCAGACAACGACCAAGGTGAGCCATGTTGCCGTTTTTAGCTACCTAGCGCCACATGTTTTGATGTCTGTTATTGTTAATAGCTTCGCAAGTTCTTATCATGGAGTGATGATGTATGTACCGATCGATTCTGTGTCATCCCACGATCAGATCGATGGGTTGGACGTGCAGCTACGATAAGTAATAAGGGTGTTATGAGTAGGGTTGGGTATCGTTTGAATTTCCACGATTCCAATTCCGATTCTACTTTTCGATTCCGGTTCTTAACGGTTCTCGATTCCGATTCTTTGAGGGGCAGGGTAAAAAAATGATACATGCTTCTTCCACCAAAAAAATTACATTTATTCGAGAAACTTTTACACAGGTTAGTTTAAAGTAATATTCACATTAATCAGTCTGTTTATATTCACTGCTATGTAACTTTAACCTGAGAACCCCTGAAGCTACAACAGTTCAACTTTTAAAAACAGTTCTCGTTGAGAAAAACAAGCATATCTGCCTTCTCAGGCATACCGGGAAGAAATGTTTGAACATTTTGAAGTAAAATGCTTCAATCTGGTGCACACGCAGAATTACTAGAGACTAGATCTAGGGGGTACAACTCCAAACACCCATATGAAAAAGATCGGTTTACATTTGAATAATTAAATAACAAATAGCCTACATGTAATGCATTTTATTTTTGTTGTTCATTCATATCTTATTTTACTATTTTATTTATGCATATTTTTTTATCTCTCCAGTTTAAAACGATATGTCTGGTTTACTGTCCTATAGTATACATTGGAATGATTTCAAACCTGTTTTATCCCAATAATTATAAAAGAGTGCCTTGGAAATATGTGTTTACATAAATTGTGATCAAAACGTTTGAGACCCACTGAGATAACTTAGACTAAAGTGAACTATCTAAACACTGAGAGTCCTTTACCTCACTGAGCTGAAGTTATCAGCCTCAGTCTGACTGGAGAGAACTCTCCCTCCACATCATTGTAGAAACATCTTCTTCTTCCGTAAGAGCAGCTAGCACCAGATGCTAATAACAACAGCGCCGGTTCCAGTGCACCCTCATGAGCTGCGGTTGCCAGATAAGCCAACATCCCCCATTTTCATCACTTGCAGCGCCCATCGTACAGGGCAAATGAAAAGTGTAACCGGGATGAAAAGGGTGTTACATTTACTTAATTATGAATGTTGTTACATCAAGGCCGAAAATTAGGATGAGCACCAACGGTCAAAACATTTATTTTTTCTCCCAGAGCTGTCAGCGCAGCGCCTCCACAGATCTGGCGCCCTAGGCGAACATTTATAATGCCAGTGCGACAGGCCGGCCCTGGTCTCAGGTTACACTGTAGGAAATGTAGATACAACGCTACATTTCCCGCCCCGCTGCAGTCATGCAGTCGGCTACGGAGAGCGGCGAGAAACATTTCCTCAGGAATCGAAAAGCGGAACCGAAATTCACATTTCTAAATGATACCGTTGGAATCGAAATGTTCTCGGTACCCAACCCTAGTTATGAGTGAGTTTGTGCAACACGCCGTTAGCATTTTTCGCTCGTGGCTAATTCATAGGCTCAGGGCTAGCTTTGTGGGTTTAAAAAAAAAGATCAGTTAGTTGAGTTTCTTCCCGTTGGATATAAAACGTTCATAGTTTATTGAATATTAAGATGCCCTCAGACGCTGTTTCCTGCAGATGACGCGTTTCCCCCCCCGGTATCGGGGGTGCGGTGTAGAAGAGGTTAAAGGAGTTAGCATTTGTTTAGGAGAATATTAGCAGGCAGACAGAGTTAAAAAAATGTAAACATAGTAATTTTGTATCCATGAACAAATTCTCCATCTCTTCCTCTCAAGCTGCATTCTGCTTTCCCAAAGTGTACTGTAATAACCAGGATTATGGCCACAATAAGAGAACGAAACTTAAAAAATGCAGCTGATTGAGTTTTTAAACCTGTCCAGTCTTCCTTAATGTGCCGATATTCCCCCCTGCTTTATTCTGGCTTTATACAGCTCTACGGAAGACTCTTGGTAAAAGACATCCGTACCTGAGTTAGAGAAATATTCCTCTGGAAATGCAGCACAAGAAGTGTAAACTAAGCCTCATTAATTAGGCTCATTAGGTGAACAGAAACCTGTTTGATTGGAGGCAGTTGGAGCCCTTCCGCTCTGATGCAGCAGCGGTATTTAACTCACCATTTGGCTGTCTGATGGCTGCCCCTCAGGGTCATGTTCTGTGACATGGCTGTTGTTGGCACACACACACATTGAACATGTCTCTCTTTTTCTACATCTACACACGTGCACACGCACGCACGCACGCACACACACACACACACACACACACACACACACACACACACACACACACACACACACACACACACACACACACACTCCTCCTTTAAGGGGCTTGGCAGACCCTGGTCCCCCCTCTCTAATCACAGTGTTCTCCAGGGGGCACAACCATTCTCACTGCTCTTTGGAAAAGCTTGGCATTTGTCTGAGATCTCATTTCTGTAATTCATCGCCCGTCTCCCGGGAGTCGCGGTTGGCACTGGCGATGCCAAGTCCTCCCTCCTCCCGGCTTCTATCTCTTTCACACTCTCTGTCCCTTCCCCTCTGCTCTCACAGTGCCTCTTCCTCTCTTTCACCCTTGTTGTTGTTTGTTGTTGCCCTGAAAGAGGTCCTCACTAAAGCTAAACTGGTGGGTGTACACATATTAACTCTCCTGTGACCGTGTTTGCTGGCCGCTCCAGGCTCAGATCACATAAACGTGTTGTGTGTGTGTGTGTGTGTGTGCGCGCGTGCGTGCGCGTGCGTGCATGTGCGTGTGTGTGTGCGGTCCTTCTTCTCCGAGTACTCTGAGTGCAGAGCGGCGGCAGAGGCTGCTAAATGAAAACAAATGAGCTACAGTGGGAATATTGTTTCTTCATATTTTCCATTCGTGTATAAAAACATTAAGCGCCAACAGATTAATACACACACAACCCAAATGTAGAAATAATTACACATCAATTATCACCAGTAATAAGAAATTGGAAAATATAATTGTGATGAATTAGGCATCAGTAAAAAAGTACATCTGTTACTTTATAGCAGAAGGGGAAAAGATGGATAGCTACTATTTAAAAAAAAAATGTAAGTAATGCATAGCACTCCATAAAGATTCACTCACTTCCTGAAAAATAAGAGTTTAAATATTCAAGCTGTTCCGTCATGCCTCGCTGTAGCAGCTTCCTGTGAGTCTCTTCCTCTAGTTTCCAGTCTCAGCTACACTGAGCTATACAGCTGACTTGCTGCGACTCACATTATGTTTATGAGTAAACGGCAGGCATTCTAAGCTAATAGCTGCTTTAAATAGCTGCAATTAGTGGGAAGCATGAGATATTTAATCACTCTAGACCAATTAGTCTGTAATCAAGTAGTGTCCAAGAGCGAGCACGTTTTTGTCCTCCACTCTTCCTCTACACGCACCGCCATATATTTCTCTTTGCGCCGGGAAGAGCAGTGATTAACACGCGGGGATATCGGCCCCCGTGGAACGGCGTAATGCGGAGTTAAATCACGGAGAGAGGGAGGCGAGACGCGACAGCCAAACCTGTTATTGCAGTTTAACATATGCAGAAGGTTAATTCAAGGCAGAGGCAGAGGCAAGCATCCTTGTTTTATGTGCTTGTCACGGTGGGTTGTGCAAATGTGTGGAATTAGGAGCTGGTGTGTTTCCTCTGTGCAAATACACAAGAAAGAACATTTCATTATTCCTTTTCTTGGAAACAATCAGTGATGCTTTTTACCTGAAAGAGGAGTGCATCACGAGCATGTGAGAGTTCATCAGAAATACTGAGTCACATACATGCTAAATGGCTCTTGTTTTGGTTTTATATTGTAGTCTTCTGAAACAGAGTCACAGTAAAGAGAAAGAAACACACACACACACACACACACACACACACACACACACACACACACACACACACACACACACACACACACACACACACACACCTGTGCAAACAATTGGCTCCACTTGCAGCCCGGCCGGACCTTTGTTTTTATTAAAACAATACTGGATACATTTGGACCTTTCTATGTGACTGGTCTATGTGACTCCCAGCAGCTTCTACTGAAGCCAGTCCCCAACTCCGGGGACTTTGGGCGGCAGTATACGCCGTGAAGTGGTTTGCGGTCTGCCAGTAAACCCAAAGCAGAAGAAGAAGAAGTGACGTCAGCGGCTTCATTTGCCAAATCCTCCCCCAGGGACTTTTTCTGGTGTGAACGCGATCTGTACTTAGTTCATGCGAACTAAAGAGTTCGCATGAACTAAGTTCGCATGAAGCTTTGAGGGAAAAGTACCGCAATGTGAATGGGCCTAAAGTCCCTGCTCTCTAGCAGGGACGGAAAAGGGGCGAACGCAACATTTAGGAACCAAAGTGGGAAAAGTACTGCCTCCTTATCAGGGATACCTAGACAATAAGCGTTGCTAGTAACCGGGTGGCAAAGCCCCCTCAGCCTGTTCAAGGCGAGACTGTTGCGCCGTTATTCCGGCATGGCGGGACATGCATACACACATATTCTCCGGCGCTGTTGTGTTACACGTCAGGACGGCATGTCATATAATATCACACACTGGGGCAGCATTATGCACACAACAACTGCAGACAAAGCAGGTGCTAATGTTTTCTACTTGTTACTCGAGTAAAACGTTAGCTTCACTTCACCTGGTTGACTGTGTCCACAAAGTGTGTGTAGAAGCGGACAGAGAACTAGCTAGACAGCATGGCTGCAAGTGTGACAGTATTTAGATAATTACACACTATAAAGTTGTATATGCACAAAGACAGGGTCAATATTTCATAAACTTTTGCTTGCTTGTTACTTACCAGGATTTGCAGGGAGTTTTCCTGGTGGTTCTCTTCTTGGTGTTTGCTTGATTGTTGGTTGCCAGACTTGCCACATGTGGCGCAGATAGAAAAGTAGATTTCCCATGAGCACATGGGGTATATTTTGCGTGCGATTGTTAATGGTGTCCACGTCATGACGTTTAGTGTAATTTACTCAATGTTTTAAATTGTTGTTAAAGATTAAGAATATCGATTTGGAATGAGTAATAATTGCTGTTCCTGAAACTGATCAGTATAATTAGCCAATTCTCAAATATTTTGACTGAAATTTACGAAAGATATTAAGGATATCTTAAAAATATAATTTGTTAGTGAAATACTCATTTATTTTTCGTGTAATCAACTTAAATAATAGTAGTAATTTAAGACAAAATTAACTGTTGGATTTTTAAGCATTTATTTTGGTATGTCCAACTCAAACAATTACTTTGGTGATATTTAGAGATTTTATTAAGGTAATATAGCTTTTTATTATTGTGATATCTACAAAGCTACTGATTTAGTTTTGTGAGTGCATGCGGCGGGGAAGAAACCATGCAGCAGGACACAACAGGTGTATCCGTACTCGATCATGAGCATGCTGCTGAGCTGCTGGATTCAGGACACGTTGATTTCCCAGGAATATCATAATATCACTCTCCACACTTCATCCATCACTCTCTCTATTAATGGTGACGTTGTGTTTCCTGTAAGTCGCTGTGAAAGACAAGCTGACAGCAGCTCGCACAGGACCACGGCAACGAACATGTGGCGAGGATGAGCATCAGGTGGGAGGTTGGTGCTCTTTCCTCCAGGAGCTCATTGTGTTCTTTAATCACTGAACCAAAATATTATTATAATTCCAGGAAATAAACTCTCATACAAGGTTTATCAATCTCTCAGTAACGTTGTGCTTCAATCTACCTTCACCGCCTTTTCTTTTTACTCCTGTTTTTCCTGACAAAGCGACCTTGGGTCCCATGAAAGGCGCTCTCTACATCTAAGCTATTATTATTATTATTATTATTATGATTCCTGCTGTCCACAGTTTAGTTGTGATACATGGTTAAAATGATGCCATAGGTGGACCATAATAAATACAAATATGCTGCTGGGTTTATTTAACGTTATTTCTGAATGCACTCTCCTCTTGTGTGACGGCAGCTGAGGCCTCGCTGTCGCTCAGGCCTGTGTGCGTCCTCCCAGAGTATCTTTAATCACATCAGGAAGGTCTAACTGTGAAGCTGGCCACCTGTGCTGCGCCACGCCTTCTTCATGTGATACCTTTCACCACTCAAACACACACATGTTACATCCCAGGGACAGCGCTGGCCAAGGGCCGCAAGGCCCTCTTACTGCTGACTGTAAACACGCCGCGGTGGCCTCAGACGGCCCGGGGGGGGGGGGTCTGAAGGTGAAGCACATTCCGCAGGTTGATGGGGGACAGCGTGAAAGAAAAGCCTGCAGCTCCGTGGAAAGTAGACCCACTGTGACTCAAACTGTCGGACACACGTACACTGTATGTCGTTACAGTGTTGGAATTGTTCTTTTTTATTTATTTTTCAAAAATGTATATTTAAAAATCAGGAAAATAATTGAACATAAATCCTCAACAACAAACCATCAGCCTCTTATTTTATTTCTTTAAAACATGTATAGCTTTTAAGATACCCAGCAGTTTTCACTTGAATGCTCCCTTAAAGCTGACAAGGCCTCAACTCGAGTGTGAGTGTCCTTATTAACGGTTTCAGTGATTATGTGTTTAGTGTTTTTAACTTCCTCACATGTCTTACCTCTTTGTAAGAGAGCGTTCCCTTCTGCGTGAGCTCGAGTGCTGGTAATATGAGAAGAGTTGGTGTTCAATCTTCAGACTCATCATGGCTCGCAGCTATTAAACATATTCAATTAAAATATGAAATCATTGTAAACAAAATGCTGTGATTTTTCTATTTGTAAGATGAATAAAGGTATAAAGTCAAATCCCACAAAACATTCGCTCCATCGAGTGTGTTTTATTTTACGTTCTCTTCTCCTTTTTAGAATTTGTTTTGAATAATTTGAACCAATTATATTATTTTAATAATTTAATTCTCACCAAAATGCCTGTATTAAATAGACACAAATCCAAATAAGTACATAGTAAATCTAGCTTAAACATTTTAATATAGATAGACCCTTTCACCTTTAAATGTTTTGCACAATATTTATTTTAGCATTTAGAAATAATAAAACCTGACTTAGTTCGACACAAATCTGATGTATTGTCGCTTATATAACTGCAGTCAGAATGTGTGAGGCCGGATTCATAAAAGCGTATCACTAAATACTGTAAAACAGGTTTAAACACTTGATATTGGCCGCATCTGAATCTTCATCCACCCTTTGCTTCCAATCAAATCCAGAGCATGCATTATGTTAGCTGGTAGCTTTGCCCACCTCCCTCTTCTCCTCATTGTTTCGTGTGACCGCGTCGCACTGAAAGCACTAACATGCCTCCGGAGACAAAAGCTGAGACGACACAATTCTTCCTGGACACTTTAATTGTGTTGACAACTCGTCAGAGCCATGAAGGTCAGTGCACCGCGCAGCAGACGTACAGAAGGTGGTGAGGTCATTTTGGCGTTCAATGTCATGAAAAATAAAGGCTCTTTTCTATCGTTACATTAACTATGGCTGCTCCAACGTCTCAGTTGAAGACATCCCCAGTCTGAAAGCACTTGGTTGTTGTCGAAAAGGAGTCTGTTAATGTTCACATATTCCATCAATTCATAACCAGAGTTGAATGACTTCATGGTATAATCGTTAACTTCTCAAAGAGGAGCTTGAAGAACAGAAATGTGCCGTGATTGTTTAGGCATTGTAAACACTGTCAGAAATGCTGTAACTCTTAAGATAACATTTTGAACAAGAGTGCAATGTCACAGAATGGAACCAGGCCTGTGTGTCAGATCAAACCGCAGAAGGACCCGGGGCTCCGGGCGGGTCAACGTTGTCCAAGTTAATGAGTACAAAACAACTGAAGAGAAAACAGAGCAGGGCAAATGATAAAAGAAGTTGAACTCCAGCACATATCCACCGCTGACCAGTGCACGTGCACGCCTCTGCTCCAGCCTGACATGCTACATATTCAACTATTCCAAACACACTGCAAATAATTAGCTGATATCATCATGTGAGGACATCACTGGCAGAGCATAACCACGTTCATTTACTAAAGACATAGATGTTTAAACACAATATTTACATAACGACAACAAAAGGTTTTAATAAAAATATCTTATAATTACAATAGTGTATTTTAAGCTTATAAGTCTTCCTTTCACATACTTTTATAGAACATTTGTGTATATGTACATTCTTAATTGTCTCGAAACAGAATTGTTCTTCTTTACAATATCAAACATTTTATACTTCCAGGGAGGACTTCCCTGCTCAACACAATTCATCTATTTTAAACAATAGATGTCAAAAACATTTACACGGATTTTTGCAGTTTAGTAAAGCTTTAAACTGGAGGCCATTTTAGTTAAGCATAATTCACAGACAGTTTTCATAGGTGTTGAGAGACGGGGTTCCAACAGAACTTCGCAGCATAAGGATTCTATATGTACTCTAGTTAGAACACTTTGATGAAGTAAGAACTTAAACAGGGGACATTCGATGTCTATATTCTAACTCCTCGTTCATAGGAACAAAAAAGAGCTGATATAGTGATTTGATTTGGGTTGAATTCCTCGCAGCAGTTTTGAAAACCCGTGGTGATTGTGCCTCCAGTCGGGTGTGAGTCCCTGGCGAAGCTTTGCTGGCTTTGGAGCGGCTCTGTGCAGCCTACACACCTGTGGAGGGGATGAATAGAGGTGGGGGTGAGCTGCAGAGCTCCAGACTGACTGGCGCCACCGACTAAACAAGAGGCCATGCTGGATCAACAGCCCAAAACAAACCGGGTCAGACAACACGCCCAGCTCCTCAGGCTGCTGAAGCCACTGAGACACCGGGATCAGGACTTAGCCTTCCCCAGGTGTGTTGAGGGGCAATGCTATGAATCTAACATTAACGCCAGATTGAATGGAAGGGACAGACAGAGAACAAAAGAGCCAGAGAAGGAGGAAGGAGAGTGTGTAAGAATGAAAGAGAGGGCAAGCTGAGGTTTTAACCCTCTCTTCTTCTCAGATTGCTACACCAGTGACAGTTATTGCGCAAAGCACAGCTGTCTCTGGGGTAGGTGCCAAATTCGTCTTCCTCAATTATTATTTTCGTTGACATATACTGGCCTCCCAGAGCACCGGGGAGATGGTCAATTTACACCATATTGGTTACAATGATCAAATTAACGGGGGCCCTTCTGACCGTCTATTGGCCACATTGATTAAAAAACAAAGCAAACAACTTCTGACTCTCTGACTTACATCAATATATATATATATAATTATATTGTAGGTCAACTTACCATTGCAGTGCTTATATCTCAGCGGCATAAAATAGAATCCTCCGGCTTTTTTACTATTGCCGTCCTCTAAAATAAGAAGAAAAAGAAACACGTAAACGATTGACCTTTCATGGTTTAAGACTAAACAAACACAAGGCCTACAGAGGCGAAATAAATGCTATGCGGCAGAACATCAGCCCATAATACATGACCTTATAGCCTATTGAGGAACACACGGTCCTTCTTGTGCGCAGTGGAGTGGGCTGCGAGCAGAGGTACTTCAGCAGCCCTGGGATAAGGTGGGCCTCTGACACACACTGCCATTATCATGCAAATCATAAAAGCCGCAATCAAGTGCGCAATGTTACCTCCACTAAATGCGTTTTTTACGCATGATTTTTGTCCAGGCTGTGATGTGAAGTGTAAAGCATTTAGATGTGTATCTATCAGTAAAAGGACAATGACACACGCATGACGCGCTTTGTCTGAGCCCGAGTGGCGGACGGCAGTCTGGAACCGGAGTCCCCGATAAGTCCAGCTGGAAACGAAGGATGGAAAGTGGTGTCTGCTGATTAAAGCTTACCTGCTGGTGATCTACGTTGAGCACCGTCAGCGGTGTCCGGCTGGTGGTGGAGGCTGGGGGGGGGCAGCTCCCGGTCCGCTGGGGCTGCTGTTTATGGAGAGTAGGGTGCGTCTCCAGGGCCAGCTGCAGGTCCAGGATGTAGTCTATAACATGCTGCAGGATCTCCACTTTGCTGACTTTCTTATCCTGTGGAATTGTGGGCACGAGGCGCTTCAGCCGGCTGTAGCAGTCATTCATGTCGTATTGCAGGCAGAACAGGTCCTCCTCCTCTATCCTGCACCGCGCGATGCTCAGGCTCTGCTTCGACAGACATTGCAGAGAGAGCTGGCTGCTGCTGGAGGAGGAGTCCTGGGGGGGGACTGGAGTAACAGCCTTCATCTTAGATAACGGCGGCACAGAGACAGCGACACAAATCTAATAAAGACGTTAGCAAAAGGTATTTGAGATTACACTATGGTGCTGTCAACAAGACGAAAGCAACTCGAATGCAACCGAATGTTATCGAGGAGAATAAGAAACCAAAAGGCGGAATTGTCGTCAGTCAACACATCCCGCGGAGCCTCCAGTTCCTCCTACTTCAGCAGGCTCGATGTAAAAGGATTGAATAGATTTCCTACATTTATAGAGGAGAGGGGAGGCGCCAAGCCAGACGGCTGACAGATCAGCGAGAGGAGCTGGTCAATCACCGGCACCCGCTGCCCACCGACCCGTCAACCGAGCCGAGAAGAGGCGTGTCTCTATGTGCGCTGCGGTGGGCTGCCTGTTGGGAGGTGTGTGTGTGTGTGTGTGTGTGTGTGTGTGTGTGTGTGTGTGTGTGTGTGTGTGTGTGTGTGTGTGTGTGTGTGTGTGTGTGTGTGTGTGTGTGTGTGTGTGTGTGTGTGTGTGTGTGTGTGTGTGTGTGTGTGTGTGTGTGTGTGTGTGTGTGTGTGTGTGTGTGTGTGTGTGTGTGTGTGTGTGTGTGTGTGTGTGTGTGTGTGTGTGTGTGTGTGTGTGTGTGTGTGTGTGTGAGAGAGAGAGAGAGAGAGATATTTAATACAGTCACTGCACATAACCATCCCCGTACAAAGAAGCAAGTCTCAGATAGGCTGTCTCCAGATAGGTGTGTAGGCCTATCTGGACCAGAGGCCTACAAAGATTTCCCAAACACGTGCAATGATACAAATGTGCCCAATGAACTCGGCTGACAAGAGTCGTGTTGCAGCTTTAGTGCTGTAGTATTGATGCGTAATTACGCGCAGCCTCGCTCATATCGATCACTCCTGTGACAGAATATTCCAAGTCCAACCACCTGCTTAGAAGAAGAAACATGCTTTACGTACAATTTGAAGATGAAAGCGGAGCCAATCAATTTCACTCATCGATAAACATAAATAAATAAAAATATTTAGGTAATGAAAAAACATCTAAATGGAGATGTGTGGCGGTCAACATGTAATAATGAGGATCAAACTGAGGTGTATATGTTGAATGGGGAGTTTGTTTTTCTTTGTCTAATATGTAATATCCTCACATTGATATTCATGCCGCACTCATTTACAACACATGTCATGTTCGACACAGAATGAACCGTTTACTAAGAAGATACTTTGTCTACTCAAGGAAATGTAAGTGTAGCCCATCATAAGCTCTGGCTGATTACATTGTAATTATGACCTCCTCTAACAGACTTTCCCAGGCCCGGCTGCAGTGCTACGGCAGCCGGGACAGCCAGCGTCTCCCAGCTGGGTGTTATTGTGCCTCCACATTCCTCCGCTCTCCCGGACGGGTCGCTGCCTCCCTCCGCCCGGCAGACTGCCTGGCGCCGCGAAGGAGAGATCCTCCATTCAAACACACAGACCCTCTCCTCTTCCTCGTTCTTTCTTTCTTTCGTTCTTTCTTTCTTTCGTTCTTTCTTTCTTTCTTTCTCGTTCGGCAGGTTTCCAAGACAACATGTAAGCTACTCTCAGCTTCAGTTCAGCATGGACTTTGAGTGTTTCCCATGCGGGTTTACCAGGGGACCTGCGGTCTGAGTTGAGCAGGGATGACACCCACCTCAGAGGCTCTTTAGAGGGTTAATGCTCCACACTTTATGGGAACCACCACAGACTCTTCTGTCATGAATATTGAACGGTTTATTTCCTCTTGAGATGGGTGTTTTCCTCTTCACTCTGTCTTCCTCTCTCTCTACTTCTCTCTGTTTTCTGTTGCCATGGGAAGTGACTGTTCTGCTATAATGTGTGCAACAATGTTTGGTTCAGGGGCTACTTCAAAGGGCTCAGAGGTATGCATCTTTGATGGTAGCCTTTCCACTGGCAACATGGTGCATGAACTCTCATGACAAGCAGATGATGGACATGGTCCAGATGAACCGTACCCATGACTACCTAATGCTACATTTATAATGAAGCATAACGTTGGATATATTACACAAAGTTTTTGTTTTTCTTAAGATCCAAGCACCCTCTCTTAAATGAAACAGACAATCAGCAAATAGGTCTCATGAGGCTGGTGGTGACTCAAGCATCACTCCAGCTGCTGCTGGACAGACATGTGTATTCCTCAAATGGATGAATGAAACAAATGCCATGCCATGTTTCCATCAATGTTCCGTGTGGTTTTTCATCGTTTGTGATGTTTTATTAAAAAACAACTATTTCCATAGCACCTGGGCCATTACAATGTAAAGAACAAAAACCTTTTCTCTGTATAGCCTAAAAAGGTTTGGCAATGTGACTGTTACGTATTCATCTGACAAAAATGTTTTCCATAATCTTTCTTTCTGGATTTTCATTTCAGATAGCTATTATCCGTTTTGCATATGTAATGCAATTTCAATGAACTTTGCCCCACAAATTAACTCCATTTAAAAGCAGCTGTCTTGACAGTGCTGACCTTGGCAGGAACGCAGAGCCAAACCAGAGTCTAAAATGAAGGAAGCTTTTTTAGGTATTACATGACATGTCACTTGGTAGACTCTTTTATCCAAAGCGACTCACACACTCAACACTGTGGGCACTTTGGGGCGAAGTGTCTCAGGGACACAACGACATGCTGACTGCAGTGGGGTTTGAACCTGTGACCCCTGATCTGAACACCAACACACTAGCCCACTGCGCCACATGCCTCCAGGTATGTTACAACATCCACTTTTATTAAACCGCCTTTGTCCAACGTTGTCTCTTTACTTGATAAGGTTCTAGGGCAAAGGCCATCATCAACATTTGTCCAACTTTTTATGTCAAAAGGCGGGGCTTTTAAAATGTAATTCAACATTCAAATTGAGGTCTAACCAGACTATTATAATATGTCACTTATGTTATTGACAGGCACAATAATATATGTGTAGGCCTGAGTAAATGCACATAGTAGCTAAGCTCCCACACTTTGACCGTGTTTTCTAATTCTGTACGCTGCATTATCGCAGGTGGTCGTGTATTTAAAGTGGTATGCACCTTTCCGTTGAACAATATCGGCCTACAGTTTGACACAAATACTATGTTAATGAACTGAGCTGGTCGTACGTGCTCAGCTAACTAGCATGATAAAGTGTTGCTTCTGCCAGAGCTGAGAGAAATGTTGTGTGTTGCCAAAACATTACCAATAATTTCTGCTCCCCATGTTTGAGTAGCGAGAAGTCGATGGCGCCCGTAGCGGACCTTGCAACTCACATGTTCTCAATTCATTGATATCCTGAGGGCCAGAGGGGAAAGGTTGGCCATCACTGTTCAATAGAAACCACGCCTGGTTCAGGAACACTCGTAGATGAATGGGAGCTACTCGTGCGTCCAGGTCTTTTGGTACAGTATGTTCTGTTATTAAGGTTCAGAGAATGACCTTGTTAGTAGCAGAGCTTGGTGTGCCCTGTGTGTCTGGCTAGTGTGTGAGCAGGAATGTAAACAGGGTGCACTTTGACCTGTTGTGCTAAGTAACCTGTTATATGCTTGTCTGTCTTTAGCACTGTCCGAGTCAACGATGCATATCTTGACCCCCAACACACGCACTCATTGGAAGTTGGTTGGACAAAGGGGTAAACGTGAGTTTGCATGATCTATTGCCCTTCTGCCTTTTGTTTGCTTCCTTTGCATGTACTTCTCTAATGGTGGCCCTTCTGGCTCTACTTCCCTGAAGGTGTAGAGCAGTGCTGACTGGGGACTGGAGCCAGGTAACCAGAGACTCATTACGAGATATGCCGGATAGGTCTAGCATAGTGTTTGTTGTGGCTACACAGTGCGATCACACAACTAACTCAACCAGCCTGCTAGTTGGGACACAACTGCCTGTGTGCATTTCAGATGAGCAACCTGGAGTCTGCAGCGACAGTACGTTGTGCGTTGGTAGTTGTTTTTGGTTGGCCAATAGTGCAGCAACCAAGTGGAAATTGCATGATGGAACATCTGTGCAAGAGGTTTCCGGGGATGTGGTTGGAGTTGCGCTGGGTGGTGACACACGACACCTCTGGTTTTTAGAACAGGAGATGAAATCACCCAATTGGGAAAGGCAACCACCTTGGATCGGCATTGTGAGGGTGACACTTAGTTTTTCTAAACACTAAAATCATTATAAAAAAAGTAAACACCTCCAAGATTAGCACAGAAACATAATTATGAAATATTCAAGTTGGATTTTGTTCAATAATTGAACAAAATAAATGATGCAAGGTTCATTAATCCAGCAAAGTCAACTAATATATGTTTTTTAATACACATGGGGAAAACTACTGATATGATTAGCGTTGTAGCAAGCGAGGCACATCGTGTAGGCTCCTTACCTTGAGTGCTAACCTCTGCCCAGGAATACAATGCAGATGGCCTGATGTCTTCAGCTAACATTAGCAAACTCATCAGGTTAGTACAGGTCGTTTGCTGCTTAATGTTATGTTTCCTAAATGTATAAGTCTAAAGAGTAAGGC
Source organism: Pseudochaenichthys georgianus (assembly GCF_902827115.2). NCBI lineage: Eukaryota > Metazoa > Chordata > Actinopteri > Perciformes > Channichthyidae > Pseudochaenichthys > Pseudochaenichthys georgianus. The sequence goes on along the minus strand of NC_047518.2, from coordinate 5,245,706 downwards.
TCCGACGCAGGAGGGGGTCTGAGTCCCTCCTCACTATTTAAGGCTGCGGCCACACGAGGACGAAAACGGCTAAACGCATAGGATTAACGCAAACGCAATCGCAAACAAGCTTCCGTCCACACGCAATAGTTATCCGGATAGTGTCTGTCCACACGAGACCGCTCCGTTTAGCTCCAACCGCTGGAGAAGCTGCAGTACATATGCCGAGCCTGTACATGGCGCTGTAACTTCCTCCACAAAAGCAGCGAAGAAGCATGGTTGTCATGGTTGCCCTTCTGTTTATTCTCCGCGGTGGGGGCCGAGGGAACCGGGCAGAGTTTTTCGCCAGTCAACGTGTATTAAAGTTTAAATCTTCCGGACACAATTATAAAAGTGCCGGTCAAAGGTCTTCTTTGTTATTTATTGAGCTTTAAAACAAATGAATAAAGACTCTATATATTATAATAATAAAATACACGGAGCCTCTCTTTCTCCTCCCTCTCTTCGGACAGCGTCAGTGTCTGTCTCATGCAGCAGCTGATCCAGTAACGAGTGACCCGGCCGACAGTAAACATAAACATATTTATAACTAGTTTAGTTTGAGAGGTAATTAAAATAGCTAAGGGCGATGATCTGACTTGAAGTGTGTGTTTTGCTGCAGCGGGAGGAGCTGCAGGTGAGCAGAGCTGCGTGTCTCCGTCCTGTCAGATTAGACTTCACTCACGTTTAGGTCCATATCGAGAGAAAGATAAATAATCTGAATTCAGGGTGCAGTTTACTTTGACGCGGGGGTGAGCAGCAGAGGTGGGGAGAGGCGGGGCTATTGCCTCATCATTATTGCTGTAGATGTTGCACAAACAACTGTAGCATGGTCAATAGCGTCCGGAGCACGATAGCAACTCTGCAATCCGCCATTGTTGTTGTTGTTGGTGGCGAAACACTTCAGCAATGGCGCGGGGTAAGCGGAGGTGAGCAGAAGAGGTGGGGAGAGGCGGGGCTATTGCGCAATCACTATCAGTGATCTGAAAATGACCGTATAGGGCGCACACACGGAGCCGTTTGACCCCCCAGAGAGTTGCGTATGCCTTTCTATCCACCTTGGGACCCGTTATCGTTTCCTCAGTCGTTTAGTGCCGTATTCGGTCGTCCTCGTGTGGCCGAACGGTCTATATGACACTAAACAGTAACGCAAACGACCAAATTCGTCCTCGTGTGGCCGCAGCCTAAGCCTGACCATTGTGCATCAATAGGCTCAGCCAGTTCACTCATACATTTTAGACAATGTACAATGTCATCTAGGAAATATATATTGTTTGTAAAATTCAGTCCTGTCCAATAGTTCTATACGGTGCTTGACTGGGACCTCACTCAAAGAGGGATGTGCCCCCCTTGCCCCCCCTCTGGTCCTCTCTCTCACTAAGAAAGACGGGTTTGCTCTGTTTTTGTATGATATTAAAGGTTTTTCGTTCTCCATTAAACGGGAACAGCTCCATGCCCGTGTGCACTGCCTTGGCTGTGGTTGTGTTTGGTGCTCACACACTTTCCTCTCCTCTGTGGAGCGTCAGCTACCTCATTCTCTGAAACATATGGGCCGTCTCGTGACTCTTAAACTCAGCTGCAGCTGTGAGGGTTGTCTGCTTGTGGTTTTGACGGGTGACGGCTTGCCCAACAGTCCTTCCAGTAGAACAGACACTCGTAGCTCAATGGTACCAACAGGTGGATCACTCTCCTGTAGCTGGTGGTGACTCTCTTTGTCTGGACAGTCCTTCATCTCAAAGTATATCTACATTTGACATTTGCATGCCCTGTTTTTTACTATGTATCAGGTGTGGAGAGCTGAGTGTTCTGTGCGGGGCTCAGCTGTGACGGGTGGGGCCTGCATGTTGTATTTCTCTCCAGGTGACACAGTTTGCACAACATGCCTTATTCCCTGATGGCTTCCAGCTAAACACAACAGCTCTCTCTGTGTCCTTTACACAGGTGCTTCTACTGTTTACTCTGTGCAACCTGAGTAACCACACACACACACACACACACACACACACACACACACACACACACACACACACACACACACACACACACACACACACACACACACACACACACACACACACACACACACACACACACACACACACACACACACACACACACACACACACACACACACACACACACACACACACACACACACAATAAAGTTTTTTTGAAGCACTATAGTGGAATGCTGTAAACAGCATTCCACTATAGTGCTTCAAAAAAACTTTATTAGTGCGAATGCTGTATACAGCATTCCACTATAGTACTTCAAAACTTTATTAGTGCGAATGCTGTATACAGCATTCCACTATAGTACTTCAAAACTTTATTAGTGCGAATGCTGTTTACAGCATTCCACTATAGTGCTTCAAAAAAACTTTATTCTTCCTCTTAATATTAGTGCGAATGCTGTTTACAGCATTCCACTATAGTGCTTCAAAAAAACTTTATTAGTGCGAATGCTGTATACAGCATTCCACTATAGTACTTCAAAACTTTATTAGTGCGAATGCTGTATACAGCATTCCACTATAGTACTTCAAAACTTTATTAGTGCGAATGCTGTATACAGCATTCCACTATAGTACTTCAAAACTTTATTCTTCCTCTTATTTCAGCCAATACTTTGGCTCTCCATAACTTCAGCTTATTTTCAGCTACAGAAACCATTCAAATATTAAACTATTCAGCCTGTTCAGGAATCGATGGGAAATCTTCAACTTTTTCAAAATATTTTATACTTTTTGAAATATTCAGCTTTTTAAACTCTTTTTTTAACATTGAAGTCAATGGGAAGAGCCTTCAAATCAGCCAATACTTTAGCTCTCCATAACTTCAGCTTACTTTCAGCTACAGAAACCATTCAAATATTAAACTATTCAGCCTTTTCAGCAATTGATAAGAAACATTCAACTTTTTCAAAAATATTTCATACTTTTTGAAATATTCAGCTTTTTAAACTATTTTTGTAACATTGAAGTCAATGGGAGATGCCTTCAAATCCACTTTTCCTACACTTTGCGCCAAATGCATCTCCTTCCACATAATTTCAGCCAGACACTTCATTCCAACTTTCAAATGATCACAATACCTTCAGCTATAAAACTTGTATAAAATAATTTTGATATCTTTTCAACTTTTTCAGATATTGGAATTAGTTTGGAGCTTAGCAGAGAGGCTTTTTCCAGATCTTAACATTGGAGTGGATGGAGCAGCTCATTAACTCTAGAGTGCTTTGATCTCAAAACAGAGTGCAGCGGTGCCTGAAATTCTCCCCCAAAAATGTTTTAAACTTGCCATAATTCCCAAACCCTACACTCCTCAGACATATTTTTTCATGGAAAACGTAGGAAAACCTCTCCTAGCTTGGAAAACATTAAGAAAACATATTAAACAAAATGCCTCTTGAGGGCATTAAGTGACAAAAACGTTCAACATTCCTCCATTGAAGCCCATTGTAATTTCAGGCAGATATTTCCTCACGGTAGCAGCCGCACACCTTTAGTTAAACTGCCAAAAAGGCCACATTATTAACCCAAAACTACACAAAAATTACACTTCAGATACTGAACTTCCTTGACATGCTTCACGTTTTGAAATTTCACAGATATCTGTTACGGTTCTTCCACAAAACGTTCACATGTAAGAGGTTCATCTCTCATTCAGAACAATGGAAACCTGTGATCTCTACAGAGCTCGTTAGCTCAACTATAAACACCTGTGTCATGGAACACGATGATGTCATCACTCCAACTGACATGCAGCAGACTTCAACAGTCTAGCTGTGAAGACATCTCAGAGACACACACTCTCTCTCTCTCACACACACACACACACTCACTCACTCACTCACTCACTCACTCACTCACTCACTCACTCACACACACACACACACACACACACACACAGTCTCTCTCTCTCTCTCTCTCTCACACACACAGACACACACATAGTCTCTCTCTCTCTCTACCACACACACTGAACAGCTATCTACCACACACACTGAATTTCTCTCTCTCTCTCTGCATTTGGTAAATGGTCTTAAGTCGTCATCATGTTAAACTTTGATCTCTGGGTTTAAATTGTGTGCAATGCTTTTGTATTTTCCCCCTTCGATTCGGAGAAACAAATCTGTTTTCGGAATAAAGGATGGCAGAAGACACTACACTACCCAGAATCCCCAGCTATCGTTTGGACGACACCATGTGCTCTGTTTGACAAACCCCGTGATAGTCCTCACGCTCTGTGATGGGAGAGTGTGCTCCGAGGGTTACTGAGCCTCGAACAGCACTTGAAATGGGATGGAACCACGGCAGACTGTCCAAAACTGGATTTGAACGGGTCCACCGCGTCCCCCCCCCCCCCACCCCGTCCCCAGAACTACACATGCTGGCTATTCTGTTTAATTAATATACTTTATAGGGATCGTATTAATATCTAATAATAAAAATAATGAAATGCAATAACATGCTTTAACCACTAGGTGTCCCTTTATATCAGCTGTGCACCTTTATGGTGTAAATACAACCTATCTACCAATTGGATCAAATATAAAAGTCAGCCGAATTAGTGTTGATACTCCAAGGAGACGTATTGTGTGAAAATAAATGTAAGATGTTGTTTAATGGCTGATATATTTATGATCCACGTCACGTTTTCAGTTCCTCATGTTTGTCTAGAGGTCTTCTCATCAGGGCTCTATAAATACAGAACTACGGCAGATATGTAATATGTAATGCAGCCGAACCGTGTATTACAATGCCGTTATGTGATGACTTTCAAAGAGAAAAGCAAGCAGACTCGGAATAAAGTATTATTTATTTTTTTTAAATGTTTTCGGTCTGTTTCCGGTATTTGTTAATGACGATGTGCTGTGAGATGTGAGACTGGAATTCCACAGGGGGAAAATAACGTATCTTTAGATGCGGATTTTGTTAAACTAATATGTTTGCGCTGTGGACCAACACTATATATTGACGGGGAAGGGGGTAGCAATAAAGATAACACCATTAAACAGTTACACAACATAACAGAAATATCGATAGCAGCGTCCCTAGCAACCACCTTGGTAACAATGAAAACGTTGGACGCAATTTCCTGAAGTAATCTTCGTAATAACTAGCAAACTAAAGATCATGTACATCCACTGCACACATAATCTGAAATAACAACTCATATTTCTCGCATCAAATGACATCAAAACGCATTTTAATGGCCAAACTAACTTTAAAATAGGCATTTTCCACCGAGAATAAAACAAAGTTCGGCCATGTTTTTTTTCTGCAGGGAGAAATTTGAAGATCACGTGACGTCAAACAGAGCTTATGGTGTAGTCCAAACGATAGCTGGGGATTCTGGGTAGTGTAGTGTCTTCTGCCATCCTTTACTCCGAAAAAAGATTTGTTTCTCCGAATCGAAGGGGAAAAATACAAAAGCATTGCACACAATTTAAACCAATCAATGTTGTGAAATTAACAAGGATAATCTGGTGTTTTTTAGTCGATGAGTAGTGCAGATATCACTGTAAAATCAATCGTCAGCAAGGGGAATACTTACTTCCGGGTGTACAATTCTCCGTTATCCAATGAGAATGGACGCTCTCATTGCCTTTAAGGGCAGTCAACGCGGGTCATTGGTAGGTCCATGATGCAGTGTGGGACGGACTCGACCCTGTGACCCGCGGGTCATTGGTAGGTCCATGATGCAGTGTGGGACGGTTTACAGCCTTATGTCCCGCTCCGAACAACAGGCTGTTGAACCTGAAAAGTCACAAGTTGATGGACAGATTGATGTGTTGATGTATCACTGCGGACAGCATATCAGATAACAGGGCAGAAAGATGCACACACTTTGAGTTGACCCGTAACCTTATTTTCCAACAACGTTTTTTTTAAAACATGTATATTTATGTTCAATGGTCGCTCTGTGAAAACTCCAATGAAATACCTCTGCGTCTTTTCATTACGTAAAGTCCCAATACACTGATCATACAAGCGCTTTTCTTGCCTAGACAAAAACCCTCCCTTTCACTCTGTTCTTCCTTGAACTCCCATCAAACACCCCCCGTCCCCCCTCCTTCTAAACTTTGTTTTTACTTGGAGGGACTTTAAGGAAGAATGTCATTCAGCACATTCAACAGCTCGCCCCCAAATCTCTGCTGCAAACATGTTCCCACTGATTCTCTCACAGAATTAATTGCTGCAAATAATCTCACCATCTGGTTGTGGAGGTCCATACCTACGAGGCTGCTTGCATTGCGAAGGTTGGGGTCTATTCAGACTCCTGCTATGCTACTGTGGTGCAGAGAGAGGGAGAGAGGGAGAGAGGGAGAGAGGTGGCCAGGCTTGCCAGGAGGCTGAAAAGAGGATGGAATGACAAAGACCACCATCTGCTCCTTGTCTTTCTTGTGGGCGACCCCGGACGCCAGCAGAGACCCCGCATCACTATGATCCAAGTGCAGACCACTGACTGGAATGTTATTGAGAGAGAGGATAAGGAAATGGAGGAAGGCAGTAAGTGAAAAAGAAAGATAAAAAAGAAAGAAGAGACTTGAGAGGGTGAGGAACCTACTTCTCTTGTCAATCTTTCCTCAACTTCTGCCATTAAACTGTCTCCCAAATGTTCCACACACTTTTCAAACCTGGCTAAATCTAAAATGCAAATCAGGTGTGTTTCAACAAGCAAGGCTGAAGGTTAAATCCTTTACTGTAATATACATTCGCCAACACCATGATGCACAATCATCTATATCAGGGGTTCTCAAACCTTTTGCTTATGCGGACCACTATTTATTATCAAGGATTTTCGCGGACCACCTCGTATGTAAACCGTAAAAATAAGGACATATATAAACGTAGTGTTAAAACGCCGATATTTTTTTATAGTTAATTATAGACAGTCAAAAGTCAATTGAAGCCTATCTGATACTTTTGTCGCACGTGTGCCTGGTGTCTGTCTGCGTTGTGTATGTTTCTCAACTTCTTTCTTTCTTTTGATCCTTGACCATATGTAATCAATTCTGTAGCATCCAATCATAGAACACAACAGCTGCATCGGCGAACATGAACTGCAGCTTCAGCTCTTTCAACATCCGATATCGCAGGAAACACAACGTTTACAATATCAAAGGAAGTTAATAAAATTACAGCCTACCTATAGCATAAAATCAGAGAACACTGAATATAAAATTAATTAATATAAACGTGTACAACAAGGAAATAATCATAGTCGCAACGGCTCATTTAAAAATAAATGTGGATTTGCGTAAAAAAATAGTTTTTCAGGGTTCGGCTGTTTTGTTTTATTTTAAATAAACAAAGTCTTGGGCTGCAGTTGAATAGTCCATTTAGTGTAGGAACCTTCCTAATGGAGTGAAATGACCCAGAAGTCCCTCAGTGGCAGTTTGAATGGTGATATACACAGTGATAGATGTTAAGGACTAACGTTTATAATTATTACATCTGTATTGATTTTAAGATCATACGTATTGGGATCATTTGTATTAATGTGGACCGGAGGGAGAGGGTGACGAGCAGAAGTTTCACTTTTTTATTTCAATTCCAACTTTGGTCATGAAGAATATGTTTCTCTGTTGTCCACGTTCATAAAGCCTAAAGCAACAGCATCAGAGCATGGTGCAGAGTCTCTAGATGAGTTTACAGTAGTTCCTCGTTCTTATTGAACATCCATGTTGTATAGAAAACTATAGTTTCCATGGTTTCCCCACAGCAGCAGACGCACATTTATGACGTCCGCTGGCGCATCATAAACACGTCGGATAGTGAAAGTGCAGTCCATCCATCTTCTCCCGCTTATCCGTGGTCGGGTCGCGGGGGTAGCAGTTCCAGCAGAGAGCCCCAAACTTTCTTTTCCCTGGTGACATCAACCAGCTCTGACTGGGGGGTCCCAAGGCGCTCCCAGGCCAGCGAAGAGATATAATCCCTCCACCTGGTCCTAGGTCTACCCCTTGGTCTCTTCCCAGCTGGACGTGCCTGGAACACCTCCCTATGGAGGCGCCCAGGTGGCATCCTAACTAGGTGCCCGAACCACCTCAACTGGCTCCTTTCGACGCGAAGGAGGAGCGGCTCAACTCCGAGTCCCTCCCTGATGACCGAACTTCTCACCTTATCCCTAAGGGAGACACCAGCCACCCTAAGGAGAAAACCCATCTCGGCCGCTTGTATCCGCAATCTCGTTCTTTCGGTCATGACCCACCCTTCATGACCATAGGTGAGGGTAGGAACGAAAATGGCCCGGTAGACAGAGAGCTTTGCCTTCTGGCTCAGCTCCCTTTTCGTCACAACGGTGCAGTAAAGCGACTGCAGTACCGCTCCCGCTGCTCCGATTCTCCGGCCCATCTCACGCTCCATTGTTCCCTCACTCGAGAACAAGACCCCGAGATACTTGAACTCCTTCACTTGGGGTAAGGACTCATTCCCTACTTGGAGTGGACAGTCCATCGGTTTCCTGCTGAGAACCATGGCCTCAGATTTGGAGGTGCTGATCATCATCCCAGCCGCTTCACACTCAGTTGCGAACCGATCCAGTGAGTGCTGAAGGTCGCAGACCGATGAGGCCATCAGAACCAGATCATCTGCAAAAAGCAGTGGTGCAATCCTTAGTCCACCGAACTGCAGACCCCCTCCCCCACGACTACGCCTCGAAATCCGATCCATGTCAAAGTGCAGTCGGATTCTCTAAAGTACCGCAGTCTCTTCTCCTAAGTCCTTTTGAATTCTCCTATCCACTATTCCTTAACCCCGTGACGTTTCACTCAGAGGTCAAGGAATAGACGATAGGGTTAGAATTTAGGAGCTGATTTTTGGATTATTCGACCAGATCTTGGCTTTCAGATTATGAAACTCTTATTTCCAAAATCACACGATAAATACATTTTTGAAGCTTGTAATGTAAAGGTAAGATGACAGGCACCTCTCATCCCCCCCTGCGGTGGTTTTGAAATGCTTAAATTGATAACTAAAATAAAACTCCAAACATCTTTAATTGTGTTTCTTTTAGTTTTAAACCTTATGTTTATAAGCTTCTTAGTTTTTGCAACACAACTTTATAATAAAATGCACACATTTCCCTTTTTCTAGACTAAACACAGGTACGATCCTAAGTTAAAACATGAGGTTATCATGAGGTTGTTATCACATCGCAGTTTATCAGTGGATGTTTGCTGGAACTATTTGTACACAGCTTGTTTCCTGACGGACACACACAGCGTTGAGACCGGTCGGGTAGAGATCAGCACCGATGCAGACTCGCTGTTTGAGGGTTTGATAGCCCACTCCCCCTCCACACCGCTCCACACTCGTTGGTTTGGAACAGCACTTAATGTGGCGGACCCTCCGCGCGAATGCGCAAACGGAGGGGTAGGGTCAGTGTTGGGACTAACTACTGTAACGCCGTTATTTGTGGCAGTAACTAGTACTCTAACGCATTACTTTGTAAATTCAGTAACTCAGTTACCGTTACTACATGGTGCGTTACTCCGTTACTGCGTTAGTTTTTTTATATAGTCAACAGCCAGGCGAACAGAGATGAGAACTGTACTTAAGTACAGTACTTGAGTGAATGTACTTAGATACTTCCTGTGTCACATGCGGAGACGCGCTGTGGGCGTGTTTGTGTTGTTTACTAACAAGACTATCATGGCGGCGGCGGAGCTCAAGTCTAGTTTCTCCACCTGGAGATATTCTCACTATTTCACTTTTGTCGAGCACAAAGAAAAGAGAGTTTCTGTTAAATGTAAGTTGTGTCCTGGTGGGTCAAAGAGCCTATCTACTGCCCAAACCAGTCATTCAAATCTCTTAAAACATCTGCAGAAACAACATGCTGGGACGAAGCTAGTAGCTAAGACCGGCACAGACCCAGACTCATCCTACGCCACTCCACCTCCACCGAAGCAACAGCGGCTGGATTTTAACCAAGGGACTGCTAGCCAGGGGTAAGTCGATAAAGCCATTGCACGGTATGTTGTAGAACACATGCAGGTTATTGCTACAGTGTTAGTTTAAGTAACTCAAAAGTTACTTTTCACAGTAACGCATTACTTTGTGGTGTAAGTAATCAGTAAAGTAACTGAGTTACTTTTGAAATGAAGTAACTAGTAATGGTAACTAGTTCCTGGTTTTCAGTAACTAGCACAACACTGGGTAGGGTGTAGGGGGCGGTTTGGGAATGGGCCTTTGTTAGTCGTTGAGACATGGTACACACGAAAGTACTAGCATCACTCCTCACATGCTCTCACTCTCTGCTAGAAAGTGCAGGTGGCGTGCACAACCACGGTTGGAGGCAGGACCAAACCATTACATGTAAATAGAAGGGGGTGTACAGAGGCTTTGGATAATTAACTTAAAAAAGTCTTCCGACCACACGCAACAGGCACCAGAAACGTGTCCGTTCACACGAGACCGCTCGAAAGCGCGGGAGACGCTGTAGTACATATGCTGGGCCTGTAAGTGGCGCTGTAAGTAACTTCCCGCACATGGTTGCCATGGTTGCCCTTCTGTTTATTCTCCGCTGTGGACGCTCTGGCTCTTTTTCTCCCTCCCCGAGGCAAGCGTTTGCTCCTACTGTAACTCTCTCCGTAGTCCACCAGCAGATGACAAACACCCACCTCTCCGCCTCTTCCAAGGCACGAGGGGACCGTGCGGCAGGGTTTCAGTTATTTCGCCGGTCAACATGTCCATTAAAGTTTAAATCTTCCAGACAAAATTTGAAAAGTGCCGGTCAGAGGTCTTCTTTGTTATTTATTGAGCTTTAAAACAAATGAATAACGACTCTATATAATAATATAAGAATAAAAAACAGAGCCTCTCTTTTCCTCCCCCTCTTCTGAGAGCCCAGCAGCTGATCTCTGAGCAGGAGAGGCGGGAGAGGCGGGAGAGGCGGGGCTATTGCTTCAACGTTATCAGGAAATGATCGTATAGGCGTAAACACGGAGCCGTTTGCCCCCCCAGAGCGTTTTGTTCGCAGATCTACCCACTTTGGGACCCGTTATCGTTATAGTTATCGTTTTCTGCGTTTCCGTGTCGGCCTCCTGTGGCCGAACCGTCTATGATAGAGAACTGTAGCAGATACGACCGTTATCGTCCTCGTGTGGCTGCAGCTTTAATGTTTGTAGAAGACTGTCAGCCGCCCCTGTCAGTAGTTCTCTGACTTTGAGTGTGAGTCTCCTAACAACTACAAACATCAAATGTCCGTCTACCACAGCACGTGGTTGGAATTTACTTGCTTTTTTACAATGTGCACCAAAATACCTTTCTCTACCAATACTATCAATATATGTCCTTATAAAGTATACACAATTCCAGTTTCTATTCAATTTGATAAAAAATTGCTTCAGCATAATAGAAAGTAAATACAAATGCTAATAACTTAGTGCTTTTTTTTGCAAAAACCCAGTAAGTATCAGCTTTTCAAATCACTACCTCAACATTCTAGGTGGCAATAGATGATGTTGCCTGCCCTCCATAATAAGAACAGGGGCTGGTTGACCCCCCCACCCATTACATTATTATGCCATCCCCTCTTCATGTATTTATTTTCCTTTTTCACCCCTTCATTCTAGAACTCTACAGGAAGGGATGTGTGTGTGTGTGTGTGTGTGTGTGTGTGTGTGTGTGTGTGTGTGTGTGTGTGTGTGTGTGTGTGTGTGTGTGTGTGTGTGTGTGTGTGTGTGTGTGTGTGTGTGTGTGTGTGTGTGTGTGTGTGTGTGTGTGTGTGTGTGTGTGTGTACGTTTTGCTCCAGGGTGTTTGTGCCCTCTCCACCTACACACCCCTGGGAAAGTGTAACAGGTGTGCCTTCCTGCAGCAGCAGCAGCAGCAGCAGCAGCAGGGTGAGGGGCTGGGGGCCACACAGGTTGCTGGGGGCCTTACAGGGTGCTGGGGGCTACAGGTTGCTTAGGGCCACAGGGTGCTGGGGGCCACAGGTTGCTGGGGGCCTTACAGGTTGCTGGGGGCCTTACAGGGTGCTGGGGGCCACAGGGTGCTGTGACCTGCATCCCAGCATGCATCCTGACCACCAGCCTCTGGCATTTCTGAGGAAGCTAATTACTATATTAACATGCCGATTGAACAGGAAGATCACACGCGTGCACTGAGGGCGCTGAGAGACACATTCACAACACACTTCACTCTGAACCTGATCACTGTCAACCTTTAGCGTTCTATCTCTGTTTCATATCTTATATCACTGTTAGTTTGACAAAACAAGCCATTTCAAGAGCTTGGGACCAAGAACCTGATCGAAATAAAACATGTGCTTCAAAAATGCAGCTGTTCATTTACACACTTCTTCATTTAGACAATCTAAATATTGTTAGAGGCTTTACATAATCTACTTTGTTCGGACCTGACGCTCAGATATGATTGAATCCACAATTGTTAAATGCTAAGACAGTTTGCTGTGCAGTGTTGTTCCAGAGGACTGCCATACTACACCATACAATGTTGCATGGCAGAACGTTCACACAGGAACCTAGAGATTTAAAATAATAGACTTGCCATGGAGAATTGCCTGCTTTGTCTTGAGTCCAAACAGCTTTGATGGAGCAAAGCACAGAAGCTGAATCAAAAGATACGGCGTCAGAAAGGCTTACTTTCAGAGGCAGGGCTCGAAGTGTGTGCCGTGAGCCTGAGCTCCGGCGGCTCCTGGAGTCGTGTTCGAGGAGCCAGCGCAGATGGGTTCCAAAGGCAGAATACTTTTCTCATGCCTTTTAATGGGAGCTAATATTTAGCTCCTTCAAATGCTAATGGAGGCTTCGCTCTTCAAGGTTAGCATAACAACCATGGGAGAGCCTTCAGATCTCAGACGTGTGTCTACCAGATGAAAGGGTCTGCACACAGTGGGAGTCAAGCTCTCAGCCCTATCTCTCCCACCCCCCAGTCAAGTGAGAAGGGTTTTCTATTTGTGCCTTTTTCTAACACTTAATTTCCTCCAACACTTATATTCCTCTCTGATGATTCTGAGAGGAAACTGTTGTCATGCTTTAATGTGATGTCACATTATATGTGTTTGTACGTGTGCGTGGGAAGTGGGGTCCTGTGTCATAATGAATAAGGCCTTGGAGATGGCAGTTTGCCACATTTTGTGTATGTTTTGTAATATGTTAAAACAACTACGTCTGATCTTTCAGAACACAACAAATATTTCTCCCTAATTTCTTAAAATAAATATGTAGTTTTTGTGCCATTTTCACAAGGTGCTTTGATTCTGTTTTTAGCCACATTTGATCCATGGTTGAGTGGAAGAAAAATGATTTATATCGCCATGGAAACACCAATAGCGAGCACAAAATACAAAAGAAAACCAAAAGAATAGATCTAAAAAAAATGCAGCTTTGATCAGAGCTCTCAAATGTTATTGACGTGTGCTCGTTCTATGACTTACAAAACAACTCTCCTCTGTGTGAGATCATCTTAATTATTAAATATGAATCAAAAGGGGAACGAATATAGAATGGCCCATAAAAAGGTTGACAATAAGTAGCAGCATTTCCCCCGCTGGGCCGTTTCAGAGGCACACAACTCATATTATACTTCAACACTGTAATAAAGCACTATCTTTGCAGCATCTTCGTAATCCATTATTCACTTCCAGTTTCCAAGAGGAGACTCTGGAGGATGCTTAAGAACCCACTCCAATATTCATGTAGTATGCTGCAGTGCTGCCACACACACGCAGACACACACACACAGACACACACACGCAGACACACACACGCAGACACACACACACACACACACACACACACACACACACACACACACACACACACACACACACACACACACACACACACACACACACACACACACACACACACACCCCTATCATACCTGCTCTTTGCTTCATCCATATGGACCGGCCCATCTCTCTATGGATTAACAACAGAACACATGTAACTCCGTTGGTTGGTGGGAGCAGAACATATGATGTGTTATTGTTCCCTTTTATGTCACACAATCCCTTTCTCAGTGGCGTTGGCCCACATACTGTACATTGTTTATATCTGCTACAGGATCCAGGCCAGACTTCTTTCACTTGGGATTTCTATACTAGGAGCATTCTCAGTGATGATCTATTTGGAAATGGGAGAGAGAATACACATTCCTTGGAGATGCTAAATATATTTCTGAAGAGGCTCAGAAAGCATGTTGCTCATCTAGTGCATCAAACTTTTCAGATCATTAATGGTAATGATGTATGCTGGAGTAAATATGTAGACTTTGCAGGTCACGGGATTATCATGATGACAGCGCTCTGTTAATGTGATCCATGGCCGCAGAGGCAGATACCTTGAGTGCCAGAGGGGTTTCCTGGGAAGGACATACCTGCCTTGGTCTACATGTTGCATTCATAAACAAAGAAGATACAAGGTAAGAAAAACAACCAACAAATTAAATAAAAACAATTATAAAACACTATTATACGTTAAGATACAGAAAATGATTTACAGGAAATCTGGATATAACAAAGAACTATGTGCTGTATACTATTTGCAAAGTAATTGTACTACTGAAATAAAATCGAATACGTGGAGTATTGTTATGGAAGGTGGATGAGATGGTAGATACAATATTTGGAGTGTTTGTGCGACAGGCAATACTTAAATGAAATAATAAAAACAAGATATTATTTGCATAGTGTGCATTATTGTAATGTGTAATGTTTGTGGGGTGGATACAAACGAGATCAGTACAGAGCTGGGTCATGCTCTGTCTTGCTCAGTGCCACACTTCAGGTTTTACCTGGGATGCATCATTCCCCAGAACGTGTGCACTGGGGTTTGGATGTAAGGGATTATTGTGAATATGGATAATTGATTAGTTGATTTGGGATGAAAGATTGGACCTAGTTGTTCCAGTCCGGATCAGCTGGTGTTGACAAATAATAAGATGCTGAACTCACAGATTAGGTATGCCACAATATCTGAAATTCCACTGTAATAAACAAAACATTGATCACATGCCGCCTACACTCCTTCAAGCTGTTTAGAACGTTTTATATAAATACATTTGAACACTTAATGATAACGTTTTTATTTCCGTTAAACCAAGACACATTTTTAGTTAACCTGTTAAGCCCCAAGCCTGTTTTTCAGGTCTCAGGCTCGAAAATGACATTCCCAGAATAATTGACTATAACTTCACTTCTAAAAGGGTTACATTAATAATCTTTTTTCTCAAAGCAAGGTTACATGTGTGAGTTGGATGTAGAAAAGTCAGAATCAATATTGTTTTCTTTAAATTTTAAAATAAATTGACATTGAACATAGTAAAAAAAATGTAAATGATAGTGTCCGTCCAAAAAACCCATTACTAGTGAAGACCACCTTGAATGATGGGATGGTAGACCAAAAGCTTGAATCCAAACTATAACATATAATAAGTACCATGTATCAAGATTGATGCAAAACAAGTGACATCTGACCTTTTTAGAGAGGTTTAGCAAAAAACAACAACTTCTGGGGTAATTTGGGTGGATTTGGATCTCTGGCCCCCCTCGGTCGATTTTGATGATTGACACCTCTTTTTAACCGTTAGAGCCAATAGAATTGAGGGGAAGTTCCTAAATCCATCTAAACATTTCCATTGAGGAGTGAGAGTGATGCACACGCAGTTTGCCCAAAACCGGAAGCTGGGTTGTAGCTCTAATAGCAGCTAGTATGAACTAGTAGTTATAAGACCAGGGTTTCTGTCCAAATGAGATGAAGTACCTGATAAGAGACTGATTTATGACCCTCATAAGTGAATTATGACCCTCATAAACCTTAGTCCTGCCTCCAAATCCCTTTGATGTGGCCCCTGTCACTCTCACATCCCTGACCTTTGACCCTTTTATCTTTTACGACTTGTTTGTTTATTGTTTCATTGCCCCCTCCTAAAGAATGTTGCTCAATAGTGGATGATAAGACTTGTTCCCCTTTGATGTGACACCTGTTGTAGTATCCCCCTAGTAAACCATTATAGTCATTGATGATAGTATGACTTGTTTCGGTCACCTGTTGTGGTTGTAATGCCCTCTATAAGGTAATGTTCTTTAATAGGGGGTTAATATTACTTATTGACTCTTTTGTGGTAATATAAGGTTATATGACATGTTATTGTTTCATTACTTTATTAACTATAAGGAAGCCCCTTTGAAGTTGTGTTTCCCTGGATGATGGAAATAGCCATGTTAGGGGGACTTTACGGAGTTCAGGAGTCAGCCATTTGAGGCTTTGTTAACATTAATGCTTTTTTCTCTTTTCTTGTGTTACTCAGATACTTTTAGATACACTTTGAAATGTGCAACACTTAACAACTGGTAGAATATTATGTACTTTGTAAGAAATTGGGTTTCTTTTAATGGCCGTTTTTTTATTTTTAACACTTGTTCAGTTAAACAACGTAGGTTTTTTTCTGATAACCTTACATATTTTAGTTATTTTCTGCTACCAAGAGACTTTTTTGATACACTTTTATGTAGGAACATTTTACAACTGGTAGATTGTCAATTACTTTGTAACACATTTATTTTCTTAAAGACTGTGACTCTAAAAGGCAAGTTTGTAATTGTAACACTTTATTTTACTGACACTATGCAGATTTAGCTTTTTTTCTCTCGTTGTCTTTCTCTTACTTTTGGATACAGTTTTATGTATGACAACTTTACGACTGGTAGAAAGTTAAGTACTTTTTCTGAACAGATTTTCTTTAAGAATGTGACTTTGAAAGGGAAGTTTTTGTGATTTTAACACTGTTTCTGTTAGGCTTCCCGAGAAGTGACTGGAGATGAGAACCCGCTATGCAAGCAATACAACTGAGACAGTGGTGAAGTGTCACAAAAAGGCTTTATTTTGTCCACGACACTGGCAAGGAGTTGACGATGAGCACGTAGAGGGGAGACGTGGAGCTGGGCTGACCAGGAGGGAGGCTGGACGTGGCAGGCAGAGCGGCTGGAGTATGTGGATCTGGAACAGGAAAAACAAGCAGGATTAGGAAAGAATTTCCCTTCACAAGGAGCATCAAAAAGTCACTAGGAAAACCACTAGTAGGCCTGGACGATAGTTTACCACTGAAGAATAAACGAAGAACTGGCGAAGTCTGAGGATGGGAACCAGGGTTTTAAGCAGCTGCAGTTGAGTAGTGGCAATCAGTGAGATGAGCAGCAGCTGAGAAGGTGAGTTGGCGGGAATCGAAAGTAGGACAGCCACGCCCAGCCAGGAAGACAGACACACAGACACACAGACACAGAAGGGGGAAAAGAAGGAGGAAATACTGCATATCCTCACAGTTTCGGTGAAACAACGCAGTTTTCTGGAAATAACTTAAATTATTATTTATTTTTTTCCTAGTGGAGCCTCGCAGGTGGGGGGTGCTGCAGCCCTAATGGTATGGTATGTTATTCTAAGGCTGCGGCCCCACGAGGACGAATTCGGTCGTTTGCGTTACTGTTTAGTGTCATATAGACCGTTCGGCCCCACGAGGACGACCGAATACGGCACTAAACGACTGAGGAAACGACAACGGGTCCCAAGGTGGATAGAAAGGCATACGCAGCTCTCTGGGGGGTCAAACGGCTCCGTGTGTGCGCCCTATACGGACATTTTCAGATCACTGATAGTGATTGCGCAATAGCCCCGCCTCTCCCCACCTCTTCTGCTCACCTCCGCTTACCCCGCGCCAGTGCTGAAGTGTTTCGCCACCAACAACAACAACAATGGCGGATTGCAGAGTTGCTATCGTGCTCCGGACGCTATTGACCATGCTACAGTTGTTTGTGCAACATCTACAGCAATAATGATGAGGCAATAGCCCCGCCTCTCCCCACCTCTGCTGCTCACCCCCGCGTCAAAGTAAACTGCACCCTGAATTCAGATTATTTATCTTTCTCTCGCGAGTGAAGTCTAATCTGACAGGACGGAGACACGCAGCTCTGCTCCCCTGCAGCTCCTCCCGCTGCAGCAAAACACACACTTCAAGTCAGATCATCACCCTTAGCTATTTTAATTACCTCTCAAACTCCCTAAACTAGTTATAAATATGTTTATTTTTACAGTCGGCCGGGTCACTGATTACTGGATGAGCTGCTGCATGAGACAGACACTGACGCTGTCTGAAGAGAGGGAGGAAAAAGAGAGGCTCCGTGTATTTTATCATTATATTATATAGAGTCGTTATTCATTTGTTTTAAAGCTCAATAAATAACAAAGAAGAACTTTGACCGGCACTTTTATAATTTTGTCCGGAAGATTTCAACTTTAATACACGCTGACTGGCGAAAAACTCTGCCCGGTTCCCTCGGCCCCCACCGCGGAGAATAAACAGAAGGGCAACCATGACAACCAATGCTTCTTCGCTGCTTTTGTGGAGGAAGTTACAGCGCCACGTACAGGCTCGGCATATGTACTGCAGCTTCTCTCTCTATTTTATCACACTTTTTTCATATTTTCAACATACATTTATTTTGTCTTTTTTCATATATAAATATATATATATATTATATTTTTTGGACATAATATCATTCTCATTTCATTTTATTTTTTTATGCTATACCATGACTTTTTTTTATCCTATTTTTCTATACAATAATTCATTTCGAAATAGTATATTAAAACATTTTCAGTTTCCAGAAAGATGAGGTGCAAAATATCCTGCAACCCTTCAAAAAAGAAAAGAAGGTACAGGTAAAGTATGTTGAAATATTTCACAAAAAGTGAGTTGTATGTAAAAATCTCTGTGTAGTTTTTCAAAATATAATGAACGAAGTCATTTGGAAGTGAAATGATTAAAGTAAAACATTGGTTTGACACAAACAAATGATCATTAAATATAAGCAAAACAAAGATTGTGTTATTTGGAAAACATAAAACAAATCCACAGATACAATTAATACTAGATAACATACACATAGAAAGAGTATATGAAATGAAGTTCCTTGGTGTGGTTTGAGACACAACATCAGCTGGAAACCTCATATCTCATGTAAAAGCAAAACTGTCTAAGATCGCAATATTGGGAAAAGCCAGATACATTCTGGACTATAACTCATTGCATACTCCATATAACACAGCAATATTGCCATATCTGATTTACTGTGTGGAGATTTGGGGAAACACGTACAAAACCAACCTACAGCCGTTATGCACATTACAAAAAAGGGCTATAAGAGTTATCAATAATGTTGGATATCTTGAACACACTAATGTATTATTTTTGAAGTCACACATATTGAAGTTCATTGATCTGGTTAAATTTAAAACGGCACAAATCATGTACAGAGCCAGACATAATCTACTTCCTAGGAAATTAAAAACATTGTTCATAGACAGAGAGGGGGGGTATCATTTGAGAGGAAATCTACATTTTAAACAACTCAAGGTCAGAACAACTCTGAGAAGTATGAGTTTAACAATCTGTGGGGTGATTTCATGGAATGCTTTGGAGCAGGAGTTAAAACAAAGCACAAGCATAATTCAGTTTAAAAGGATGTACAGAAACACTTTTTTGGAAAACTATGAGAATGAAGAGAGGTGATTGAAGATGAGACAGTATTGTATATGTATGTATAAATGTAAATGTAAATAACTTGCATAATGATTTAAAGGATAATCATTGATCAAATAAGGGGTGGGAATTAATAAGCATTTGCTTCCTCCTGCTCCCTTTTAGACACATATGATTTTAATTATTATTATTAATATGAAGACTTCTTTTGTATCATGAATGTGGATAAATACTGTATTTTAACAATACGGTATTCTGTTTTTTCACATTTGTTATTTTTTATTTGTTATTTTTTTAATCTGTTCGAAATAAAGATTAAATGAAATGAAAATAGAGGGAGAAAAATAGCACAGTATGTGGAAAATATGAAAACAGCAAGTTGAAAAAAGTAATGTTATGTTAGAATAACATGAAATAATTCATAGTGAAGAATCTAGAAAAAAGACATTTAAAAAAAAAAAGTCAGGTTATTCAAGTTATCAAAACTGCATTGTTTCACCGGGTCCGGAAAAAACGGAAGCGCATTACGTCCGGGGAGGGGGTCAGATGCCCACTGACCCAAATGCCCCCCCCCCCATCCTCACCAGTCCTGTGTTGCCCCAGCAAGCACAGACGATGAGAAAGAGCCAGACATGTCCAAGAGATACAACTTTATGAAGGGGCCTGGCGGCCAAGACGCCACCGTGCATATATCCTCCACACTCACGCCGTTGAATAAGGCTGTTGACACAGCCACAGCCCGTGTGGAGTGTGCACGGACCCCCCGGGGCAGGCTCTTCCCTCCTGTCCGTAGGTATGTGCAATGCAAAGGCGTTTCTTAGACGGAGCTTTCCCGGTCACCCCGCCCCCAAAGCACACAAACAGCTGTTCAGTGCGTCTAAAGGCAGCCGTGCGCTCCACATAACATGCTAGCGCACGTACCGGGCAGAGGAGGTGCAGTTTAGCTTCCCTGGCCCCACTATGAGGTGGAAGAGTAAAACCCCCTAGCTGAATAGCCCTCGACCTGAACGCACTCCTTAGGCTCTTGGGCACAAAGGAGGGGTTCGGCCTGAGTGTCGCCCCGCTCTGGTCACCCCGGATCAACAAGCAACTCGGGTGCACTGCCAGAGCGGTTAACTCGGACACTCTTTTGGCTGACGTTAAGGAAAGTAGCAACGCTGTCTTCCATGACAGTGCTTTCAGGGAGGAGAGCTCCAGAGGCTCAAATAGTTCTGTGACCAAAGCCTCGAACACCAGCGGCAGGTCCCACTGCTGCCTCCTGACCCCCTGTAAAAACCGCGACATCAGTGGTTGACTAAAAGCTGACCTTCCGCCAAATCCCTCATGACAGGACGAGATGGCTGCTGCATACACTTTCACTGTGTAATGCGCAAGCCCTCGGTCCATCAGTATCTGTAAGAAGGAAAAAATAGAGCATAACTCACAAGATAGGGGCTCTATTCTCCTCTCCTCACACCATCACTGGAATCCTAGCCACTGTGGCCTGTAACAGGCTGTGGTGGATCCCGCTCTAGCTGCCTGGATAGACTGAATAACTCTGTCTGTCAGTCCTCCTAGTAGCTCCGGATCGCGTTGGGGCGCCGTGGTTCTCAGAGATGACACAGATGAAGATGGGCCAGCCCTAAGCGAATCCCCAGTTCTGGGGGGTGATGTCTCAAGAGGCAGGTGCAATCAGGCTTGGCTCCAGAGAAGGACAGGCTGAGACAGGGTGGATTGTTGATGTTCTCGCCTCACAACCCTAACCCTAAACCAGGAGAGGGAGAATGAGACGCAGCGGAGAAAAGGCGTAGAGCAGCTTCCTTGGCCATGGCTCGTGTGCAAACGCGTCCACCCCCAAGGGCGGGTCGTCGCTCAGGGCCATGGAAAACTATAGGTTACTTACGTAACCACCAAAACAACCAGAACTTAACAGGTAGAACCCTGTCTCAACACGGGGCCCAGCACTGCGTGGGCCACACTTGGAGCAGAGACATCTAGCCTGTAAAAGCGGACAAAAGTGAGCGGTGAGGACCAGCTCGCTGCTGCACAAATGTCTTGGATGGAAAAACCCTTGAACAAAGCCCAGGATGTAGCCAGTCCACCAGTAGAATGAACACGCAGGCCCGTTGGTGCCTGCAAACCCTGACTCGTATAAGCCAGAGCAATCGCTTCCACAATCCAGTGGGAGAGCCGTTGCCTGGTAACGGGCTTGCCCTTCTGAGGGTTAGCCCAGGATACAAAGAGTTGGTCATTGCATCGAAACTCTTTTGACCCGTCCATATAGGTGCGTAAAGCACGAACTGGGCACAGCAAATTCGGCCGCTGTTCCTCAGAGGAACACAGTGGCGAAGGAAATGCCTCAATGTCAATGGGGGTACATGAGCCAACCACCTTAGGTACAAAGGCAGGGTTGGGCTTCAGCAACACTCTCGTTTGCCCCGGGGCAAACTGAGTGCATGAAGGATGTACAGAGAGCGCATGAATGTCACTGACTCGCTTGGCAGATGCCAGAGCCAGTCTTCAGTGACAGGTGTTTCATGTCAGCTTCTTCCAGGGGTTCAAATGGAGGTCGAGTGAGCCCATCTAAAACCACTGCCAAGTCCCATAAGGGCACCAGTGACCTGGAAACAGGGAGGAGCCTGCGAGCCCCTTTCATAAAACGGCAGACCAAGGGATGTTGGCTAGCCGTCTTTCCCTCAAAGCCCACATGGCATGCAGCAATAGCAGCCAGGTACACTTTGATCGTAGAGAAAGCTCTGTGTTTATTAATCAGGTCCTGTATAAATAAATAAAAATACCCGACAGGACATTGAAAAGAGATGTGTCCTTTTTGAAGGCACCACTCCTCAAACACCCTCCACTTACAGTCATAGAGGGACCTGGTGGAGGAAGCTCTTGCACTCTGAATAGTGTTTATCACCTTCTGAGGGAGTCCCACTGTATTCAGGTTATACCACTCACGGGCCAGGCCCATAGTGCCAAGCGCTCTGGGTGTGGGTGAAAAATCGTCCCCCCCGCCTGAGACAGTATGTCCCTGCGTAGCGGGAGCTGCCACGGCTGCCCGCACAGCAGCTGATATATCTCCGCCAGCCAGTACATTGCAGGCCAGTGTGGAGCTATTAGGATCAGTGTGTGGCGTTGTTCTCTCACTCTGGCCAGAGTTAGGGGTATCAGAGCGAGGGGTGGGAACGCGTACAGAAGGACCGGAGGCCAAACGTGCGCGAGCGCGTCCACGCCTAACGGTGCGTTTAAATCGCGCATTGAAAAGAACAGCTGACATTAAGTGTTTTCTTTTGATGCGAACAGATCCACCGCGGCCTAGCCGACTCACAATCCTTGGATGTAGAGTCCAGTCTGCATATAGTGGTGCACCTCTGGACAGCAGATCTGCCCCGAGGTTCATCACTCCTGGTACGTGCGTCGCTCTCAGAGAGAGGAGACGTCCGCAGCTCCATAAGATCAGTTTGCGTGCCAGCATGTGTAACTGGAGAGAACGCAAACCCCCTTGGCGGTTTATATACGATATTGTGGTCGTGTTGTCTGTCCTCACGAGGACATGATGTCCTCTGAGAAAAGGCAGAAAGCGTTTCAGGTTGAGGAACACCGCTAAAAGCTCCAGATAATTTATGTGTGACCGTTGGAGGTCTCTGCTCCAGAGACCCCTCACAGGTCGACCTTCGTATATACCCCCCCAGCCCGTCAGACATGCGTCTGTGGCAGAGATGTTCACAAGTCTTTTTTTGCAAGTCCAAGTCAAGTCTCAAGTCTTTGGTCACGAGTCCAAGTCAAGTCTCAAGTCTCTAAAAAATAAAAGTCTCAAGTCTCTTCTGGTTGTAATAAGCCTTCTATTGTCTGCTGCTATCCAGTCTGTTGAGAATACTGCACAGCTATATCTAAGAAATTCAAAGCATTTACTGTGTTATTATCACTCCTATATCTATTAGCATACAGTATCAGTACTGATTAGTTGTTTGTTATATGATCACTTTAAACAGGCTATTGCAATGCAATATGAGGAAAAACATCACACTTTAGCTAAATGCAAACAACTTGTAAGCAAAACACTTCAGAATCAGAAATACGTCAAATACGTCTTTGTATCAACCGTATTGTTTAATTACACTGGGTCTCTAATGACATCTTTTAAGTCTACTATTAATAAACATATTCCTCTATCCTCTCACTCAAACCCAGTGTAATGGTAACCTGATAAACCTGTAACATTAACGTTACGTGGTCAACAATAAACCTTTAACCTGCCTATAAACCGACAAATGTATTTATGTATGTAACTATGTATTTTTCTACGTTTAACGTTAGCCAGTAGATGGTGGCAGCGGGTAATGATTAACGTTACCGACCTTTTTTGTGTCATGTCAAGAGTTGGATGTCAACGCCACTCAACTCAAACAAGTGTGACAAGCAATTCACTAATCTTTTCAAATACTCAGTTACAAAGCTAGCAGCAAGTTAAGTTAACATTACATAGCTGATGCTGAGCTAAACGTGTTTGCTAACCGTCCATATGCGTTAATGTGACTGACCTCTCCGGGTGAGTTTTCAAGTCCCTGATGAAATTTGACGTTGTTGCGCCAGCATCCTTGATTTTGATATTGCAGACTTTGCAGTGTGCGCTCCTTTTGTTGGTGCCGCCGGTGTTTTGTTCTAAGTTTTTGTAGTTGAACCTAATTACAAGCGGTACAGCCGCAGGTGTGCCGCCGGTCGCCATTGTGTTACTACGAGGTAGTAACAGAGGCGCGCACGTCTGCGTAATGAGCCCGGCTAAAGTAACTGGATGGCCTACCTGCCTGTCAGCCTTCCATCTGGGCACAAACTTATCTTGTGCCCTCATTGGTCATGTGCGCGTTCGTGTGTGTTGGAGTAGGCGGGCTCTATAAGGAAGTAGCAGCCTCTAGCAGATTATCTCCGGTTGTGTATTTTCAAATTCTAGCGACCTCGAGCCGGTTTCTCTCAAATGTACCTACCCCACCTTTAATACGCCAAAAATAGAAAACACAATGATTGTTCCCGAGTCCCAACACACGAGTCCAAGTCGAGTCTGAAGTCTTTTGGTCACGAGTCCAAGTCAAGTCTGAAGTCTCTGTGTGTGCGACTCGAGTCCGAGTCGCAGACTCGAGTCCCCATCTCTGGTCTGTGGTGACCACCTTCCGCGATAGGACAGCACCCATAGGCACGCCCCGTACTAGAAAAGTCGGGTGCAGCCAGTGGCGCAGTGCCATTATGCATTTCACAGTGACCATCACTCTCCGCGCTCCATGACGCACGGGGTCCAGTCTGAAGGCAGCTACCCAGCGCTGAAACTCCCTCATGTGTAAGCGTCCCAGCCGTACCACCAGGATGGCTGACGCCATGAGCCCCAGTAACCGCAGACATGAAGAGAACATATTTGCGTGGCTGGAAATGAGCGAGGCAAGCCCTGAAGGCTTTCACTCTCTCTGCTGACAGGCGGGCTGTAATGGGCACCGAATTCAGGCGTAGACCCAGGAAGAGTACAGTCTGGGCTCGGGACAACATGCTCTTTTCTGTGTTTATTACGAAACCCAGGTCGAGCAGGTGTTTTACTGACATTAGTCTGCGTAATAGCCTCTTGCTCCGACAGTGCAAGAAGGAGCCAATCGTCCAGATAAGTTGCCAGGCGAATACCCTATTGTCTTAACGAGGCTATCGTGGCTTCCGTACACCGTACAAACACTCGTGGGCTGAGAGACAGACCGAAGGGAAGTACTCTGTACTCGTAACAGACACCCTGAAAGGCGAACCTCAGATATTTCCTGTGTGGATAATATACTGGGATGTGGAAATACGCGTCTTTCAGGTCGACTGATGTGAACCAGTCGTTTTAGCGCAGGAGACGCAACAGAGATGTGTGAGTGAGCATTCTGAATTTGTATCTTTTGAGATATTTGTTCAGAGCCCTCAAATCTAGTATAGGCGAATCCCGTTCCCTCCTCGTTTGGGAACGAGGAAATACTTGGAATAAAAGTGGCTCTGACTCTGTTCGGAGGGTATTATAGATATAGCCTTCTTGTCTAGTAGCGAGAGAATCTCTCGCTCTAGAATATGGGCTGACTCTCCCCGGGCTTGCGAATGCAGAATGCCCGAGAAGTGAGGGGGGGTGACAGCGAATTGGAGTCTGTAACCCCGTGTTATTGTCTTGAAAACCCAAGCAGAATCTGTGAGCATCCTCCACTTTTCGCTTCTCAAAGCGAGTGGAGATGTCACATCCCTGTCGTCTGCCCTCTGTGTCTTTATTTGTTGTGTTATGGGGCCCTCTAGTGTCTGAACACGGTGGTACCCCAGGTTGACAACCCCGGTCGACACTGCGCATGCGCATGGCGGTGATGCCTTCACAGCCCCGTCCATCGTCCGCCTTCTGAGAGAGGTAGCAGCCACTCTTAGAAGGGGGGTAGACGTTAGACTGTTTATTGTTTTTATTGTCTTTCTTTTCATTTTTATTGACTGCGCCCTTGGCTTTAAGCCTGGAAGTGACAGTGGAAAATGATTTATTAAAAGACAATAGTGATGACGTGTTTGTGTGACTTAAACGAGTAGCGGAGCTTGCTGTCGTTGATGTTAAGTCCATTTCCCTCATGGCGCGAACTTGAGGATGACGTTCTGACATCACTCGAGGCGGCGGGAAGATGGGGGCATGGTTTCACCCCGGAAACACATGAGCATCTAACACTGGAACGTGTTCTGGAGCTGGAGAACAGGGAACTTCCAGCTCCTTTATCGAGGAGAGGAGAGGAGGCTGTCAGGCCGTCTTCTTCTTCCTCGTCTGGTGGCTGAAAGTCTGGGCCGGCTGTGCCTGAGCGGCTGCTGCCGGAACCGGAGACTTTCTTGGCCAGCTCGTCCTCGCCTCGTGTCTGGGCTGGAGACCGGGGGCGGGCTGTGGCCTCTGCTGTTTTGGGATCTTGAAATGGGCAGGACGTAAGGCAGCCTGATCAAAGGACTGCCGCGGGGCCGTTGAAGGCGGCGGCTGGACCCTTCGGGGAAGACAAAGCTGGAGAGCCTCATCCCCCTTCTTTTTGGATTCACACCGCTGCTGCATCGAAGCTAGAGCAGAGCCAAATATGCCCTCGGGAACAATAGGCATGTCCAAGACGTCCTCTTTTTCCCGGTCTGGAAGGTAAGCCACCTGGCTCTCTCCTGTACTACCATTATCCCCAGTGCTTTGCCCGTGGCTTGGACTGCACATGGAGGCAAATGTCCATGATCGCTGCGATTTCGTCCCACACGGCAGGCTCAGGTTTGATCGTCATGTCCTCGCAGAGCTCCGCCTGGTAGGCGGTCAGCAGCGAGGAGACGTTGAGCGCCCTGGCGGAAAAAGCTACGGCTTTATAGGCTCGTTCGGTCATTGCTGACTGGAAGCGGTCTGCCTTTGCCGGTAGCGTGGGGTTCCTGCTCGGTGGCGAAGCCAGCCGCGGTTGGAGGTGGGCTGCCACCAGCGGCTCCAAAGAGGAGGCACCCTGGATTGGGACCTTGTTACTGAAAGGGCGTTCTCTCCACGAGACCGACACCTCGTCCAGCATCTCTGGAAAGACTGGGAGAAGCTGCTTCCTCATCCTCGCTGCTTGGGGCAAGTTCTTCCCCTCATAGCGAGTTCTGGAGGTCTCCTTGGCCACTTCAGGCCAGGGGATGTCCAGCCTGGACGCAGTACATTGGCACACGGACTGCAAGTCCATACTGAGGCAGGGCGAAGCTGGTGTGCTTTCGCCCGGGGGAGCGGACATCGCCTCCGGCTTGGCAGCCTGGGCAGATGAAACGAAGATATCATCTTCGTGCTCATCCGAGTCGGATAAGAGGAACTCAGAGGCGGCATCCTCATCATCCTCCTCCATATAATCCAGCTGTAGGACATCCTCCGCGGGTGGAACCACGGTGAGGTCCAGTTGGGAGCCCCAGCTTGACACAGCGCGGGGCCCCGCTCTCGCGGCTCTTGCCGCCACCGGGCCCCAGCCTGACACGGCGCGGGGCTCCGATTCCGCGGCTACCGCCGTTGTTGGCAGTCGCCACCATGTACCGATTGCCGGCCAGCGAATCAACGGACATGAAGGGGTCCCGTCCCGACAGGCTAGCTTGGCGCGCTAGCCGTCGGCGGAGGCTCTTGATGGTGAAGCAGGCACAATGCCTGCACGAACCGGGGGTATTGATAGCTTCCTGGGTGTGTTCCAGCCCAAGGCAGGTCGAGCAGATCTGGTGTGAGTCCGTGCCCGAGATCCTAAACCCGCAGCCGCAGAGCCGCAGAGCCGAGCCTCCGACTCCTCTGGTGTGAGGGAGAGAAGGGTGCAACCTCGTTTGCCGGGTTGTCGGCGCGGAGGGACAAGCTAGTAACAGGTATGTTACGGAAAAAAATCCAACCTTATCGTTATTCCGAAAGGAAAATACGACGGGGTAGATTTTTCTTTAAAAAATATTAACTCGTGTGTTAATATCTTTCTTATCTCCGTCTCCTCTGGTGTGAGGGAGAGAAGAGTCTGTCCCCGCTCGCCTTGGTGTCGGCATGGAGGGATAAACTAGCAACAGGTATGTTACTGTTTGAAGAAAAAAATCAAACCTTACCGTTATTTCGAAAGAAAAAACGGCGGGGCAGATTACAATATTAACTGGTTTATTCAATTCTTCTGCAAAGCAAAAAATTAACCGGCAAGCGCCCGTCGACCGAATGTTAGCTTGGGTTCAGTCTGTGGACCGTTAAGCTAGCCCGGCTACTGATATTCGAGATGTGCTCTGAAGCGAGAAGAGGTGTTTGAATGACGCTGCGACGTAGCGCAAGCTACTTAAAGGGTGGGTGGATTCCCTGACGTAGACGTCAAGATCACCAGCCAATCAGGATTGGCGTAATGAGATTGATGCTTCTGTTTGCATACGCGTTGAGGCGCATCCCATAGTGAGACATCGAACGGAGTGTTATGAATGAGAACCACAGGGCACTGTGATATAGGAGGTCACCCGTCCCAGTGGAGACCCACTCCGGAGGTGATCCGGGGACCCCCAGAACCGGAGGTTGCCCTCCACTGAGGGGGGGGATGGTCACCAGCCGCCGTTTGTGCCTCTTGGGATCCAAATGCAGGCTGGAGAACCACCTCTGCAGGCGGCGCATATGCAGTAACCCGAGCGGGACCACAACGTGAGCAGCCGCCATGAGACCCAGAGTCTGCATGATAGTCAAAGCTGTCACTGTTGCCCCCTGTCGTAGTCTGCGAACCGCCCAAAGCAGGGACGCACGTTGCTCTCTGACAGGGTGGCGTGTAGCCCGCCTGCATCGAGCACCACTCCCAAATACAGCGCCTGTTGGTGAGGTATGGGGGTGCTCTTCTTCCAGTTGATCGCAAAGCCCAACTTGGTTAGGTGTAGGATCAATTGGGCTGTGCAAAACATTGCCCATTCCCTGGACCTTGCCATGACTATGAGGTCGTCCAGGTAAAATAAAACTCTCATGCCATGGACGCGCAGCGGCTGGAGCGCTGTGGCCACACATTTGCTGAACGTGCGTGGGTATAGTGTTACAACCCGGCTCCTGGGCTGCAACAAAAAGCAGGGAGGCGAGACGAAGGGTAAGAAAATAACAAATGAACAGAAACAGCCACAGGTTCCCGAGGCTAGCACGGAGAAAGTGCCCGGAGGAGTGAGAGCCACGTATCCGGCTTGCTCCTCCTATATCCTTTTCAGCGTTGCTCACCCGGCAGGTGCGCCTCATCAGACAGATTGCAGCTGGGACCTGCAATCACACACACACAACCAGACGGCACCCCACGTGGTGTGGAGGGGTCGTCACAATAGGGAGTAGCCGAACGGTAATCTGTTGTACACTTAGGATATCCCCTGGAAGGCAACACGCAGCTACTTTATGTGATCTGGAGCAATTTCTACATGAAAGTACACGTCTTTCAGGTCGATGATAGATTTACACCTCATCGAGTGAATAACCCTGTTTCAGCGTCCTGTCCATCCACTGTGTTAACACACAACTGAGTTTCCATTCCCCATAACAGCTGCAAACTGCATTAATCGGAGTGGACTGTTCTCGTTTCAATGTATGGATATTGAAACTTAACAGCCAGCTAAACTCTCCTCAGCATCATTCCTCCAAGTAACAGGCAGGTGTTGTATTTGGCAGGGATTTTAATGGTAAGAAGTGTGAAACTGAAACAAAATAAATGTCTCCATAAGTACACATAAAACAATGATTTGTTCTTAACATTTACAGAATAAATGTACTTTTTACAAGAACAGGTAAATATGCAATGCAACATTACACAGCATTAAGTAACACACTATAACACAGCAACAAGTTCTTACAAAAATAATAATTATCCTTACTACAAAAATTATATTACCACAAATAATATCAAACACTTGTAGCTAAGATAATAATTAGTAACTTCACTTACTGATAATGCCACGTTTAGGGCTTAGAACGAAGGATGGATGGGGATTCTGCAGCGAGTGCTCCCATTACATGCTTATTGCATTAGTGTCCAAGGGCCCTTCTCACTTCTCTTATTTTTCATTTCCTCGCTCTTCGGTCTCGGTCTCACCGGAAGTTGATTTGTCTGTGCCATCTTGAGTAGCGTCCCAATGGCCTTATTTTTGCCGGAGGAGCGAGGAGCGATAATGGAGGAGCTAAAACCGAGGAACCACCAGACCATCCTTCGATGAAATCCTCAGACACTCGCCCAACCCCCTTACTGTGTATCGCTCACTGATTGGATGATGCAGTACATGCACTGATTAGTATAGCTGATCGCAGCCGGGGGAGGTCTCAAAAAGCTCGCGTGAAGTCGGACAGCTCGGAGTCGGCTTCGTCTTTGTTACGGTAGAGCGAAGGAAGCAGGTAGGACCCAAATGCAGATTAAAGTGAAAAGAATTCCTTTATTTCAAGGCTATATATATATACAGGCAGAACAGAACACTCACCGAGGACAAGCCAAATCACAAGACGAACCAACACTCAACACTGGGAGACAGGGGAATTTAAACACAGGGTAACTAGACACAGGTGGGAACAATCAGGGGTGGGGCTGACACTGAAGAGCACAGGAGACACACAAGGAGTGACAGGTGAAAACAATCAGGAAATTAGACACCAGGGAAACTAACGACAGGAGGAAAAACACAGGGGCTGAAGTCGAATAGTCCATTTAGCTTAGGAACCTTCCTAAAGGAGTGAAATGACCCGGAAGTCCCTCAGTGGCAGCCATGATAAGTGCCGTTCGAATTCTATAGAATGATGAGAATGCGAGGAAAGGAGGTTTCAAACTTCCTTTATAACCTCCTTTAGCTTAGGAACCACTGGACCTCCCTAACCGACAGGAGAAGCGAAAATGCTGCCCCACAATGCCTTGCAGCCGCAGCATTTTCCGTCACTCAACAGTCGGCCGTTCACGGAAACAACCGATTATGACCGAGAAATGATATCATGAAAGTTACGGTGCTTATTAAGCATTTTAAAACGTAGGTGGTAAGCATAGACTGTATGGTGGTAAGTTGTCAAAGTGCTTTGTTTTGAACG
Organism: Pseudochaenichthys georgianus; assembly: GCF_902827115.2. NCBI lineage: Eukaryota > Metazoa > Chordata > Actinopteri > Perciformes > Channichthyidae > Pseudochaenichthys > Pseudochaenichthys georgianus. The sequence continues at coordinate 5,214,670 of NC_047518.2, read as the reverse complement.
TTCATCAGTATTATAATCAAAAAGAGAAATATGAAGGTTAGTTTTTACTGAAATTATCAAATAAAGTCAACATCTCACAGTCTTTACTGAGCTGTGTGGAGTTTGTTCAACTTTTAAAAGATGTTTGAATGGTGATATACACAGTGATAGATGTTAAGGACTAACGTTTATAATAAATACATTTGTTTTGATTTTAAGATATTTTCATAGTTTATACAATCTTTGGGATCATTAGTATTAATGTGGACCGGAGGGAGAGGGTGACGAGCATAAGTTTCACTTTCCTTTTTTATTTCAATTCCAACTTTGGTCATGAAGAATATGTTTCTCTGTTGTCCACGTTCATAAAGCAAAGCAGCAGCATCAGAGCACGGTGCAGAGTCTCTAGATGAGTTTACAGTAGTCCCTCGTTCTTATTAAACATCCATGTTGTAGTCCGCTCTATAGAAAACTGTGGTTTCCATAGTTTCCCCACAGCAGCAGACCGACGTCCGCTGGCGCATCATAAACACGTCGGATAGTGAAAGTGCAGTCGAATTCCCTAAAGCACTGCAGTCTCTTCTCCTAAGTCCTTTTGAATTCTCCTATCAACTATCCCTTAACCCCGTGACGTTTCACTCAGAGGTCAAGGAATAGACGATAGGGTTAGAACTTAGGAGCTGATTTTTAAACTATCCGACTGCAGCCAGGGAAAAGGACCAGACAATATACCAAGAGGAAAACATGACGGGGAGAACAGCAAAACACCCAAACCAAGACATAGAAAACATGACATAACACAATAATCGTAACAGTCTTCTTCTTCTCTCGGTTTTTTGGCGGATTGCAAACGACTTTAAGGTGCATACCGCCACCTCTGGAGTCGGCTTGACTCGGTTTGCATTTTTAAAGAATGCACACGTGTTTAATCGTTAATGTCAGATATATACTAAGTAACTACATTTGTTCCTGCTCAAGATTAGATTCAACTTTATTGTTATTGCACATATTACAGGTACTGAGACAACAAAATGCAGTTTAGCTTCTAACCAGGTGCAACAAGCAGTAAAGTGAAAAGTAATGTACACAATAGACAGAATAAAATATAGAATGAATTGAATGATGAATAAACAGTGAGGGGTATGAATACACTAGATACACACAGCCAGTGTGCGAACTATACCACGGTCTCACAGGGGAGCTGGGACTTTTTTTTTTTGCGGGGGGGGGGGGGGGTAAATGCTGATCCGTGCATTAATAGCAACAGCACAGACATAGGCCTACATTTACATGAAACGTCCCGATGGATCATGTTCATGTCAACAGATATCCCGAGCATGTATGGGCTACGCAAACTTCAATCAACTTGATAATAAATAATCCACGGACCACCAATGTAACATTTGACTATTTAATTAAATCAACTTAAAATGACTCAAAAACAGGCTACATTGTTTCACATGGGCTATAGCCTATTATGGCTGTAGCCTACACAGAGCCGAACACACGCGATAAGAGCAGCCATCGGCACCAACCATGAACAATATTAATATTAATAATACAGCTATAGCACAACACAACCCTCTCACTGCCTGGAGAGACGCGACGCCACACACACTACACAACGGCTCGTCTTCTTGTGTCTCTTCAGCCCCCAAGTTAACGTTAGCTGTCAAGTTAGCACTAGCACTGACGTTAGCTCCCTCCTCTCTCGGTTCTGTTGTAGCAGCAGTCACAAAGTAACGCGTTACTGTAATAATATTACTTGTGTCGGTAACGGAGTAGTGTAACGCGCTACTTTTATAATTCAGTAATCACACTACAGTTACTAACATTGCCCCGACACGCGTTACTTCGTTACTTAATAAAATCAGTCATAATCAAACCTCAACAAACACCTGCAAAGAACACATGCTAAGGTGAAGCTAACGCACAGCTATTTGTTGTTTGTTTATATCACGTAGTCTGTTCTTCTTCTCTGTTTTCCGGTTGTTGCCTGTTTTGAATGACGAATACACACTACCGCCGCCTGCTGGTAAGGAGAGTTATTGCCACTCACGCATGCGCAGTTCGTACGTGCTCGGCTGAAGTCTTTGCGGTGTCTGGTTCCAGTGCAACACATAGCCAACATGCAGGAGATCACGCAACAGCGTGAGCAGAGATAGACTGCGCAAAATATACAGATAGCAGGAGACAGAGGACAGCCGCGGTCAGATAGGAAAACATTCAGGATCTGGATCAGTCTTATGGAAACTGAACTAAAGAGAATATTTGAAACTTTAGCAGTCTGCGTGATCTGCCTGCAGGGAGGGGCGGGCCGGCCCTGCGAGTAAAGTAACGAGTAAAGTAACAAGTTACTTTATGTAGAGAGTAACGAAGTAGTGTAATATATTACTTTTATTTAAAGTAATATGTAATATGTATTATATTACTTTTTTTTAGTAACGACCCCATCTCTGCGTACGATGTGCTACCACCAGCTACATTCGGTTGGTCTGCTTGATCAGGTTGTTTGGCCGTCTTTTTAAAGAAATTGCCCAAGGTAAGTTGTTTTTTCTTTTCGACATGTCAGCAGCAGCAACAATGCCTGGTAAACATGCAGTGCTAACTAAACGAGCTTGTGAGTGAGTGGGTAGTGGGTGGAGCTGCGGGCAGCGTGCAAGCAGGCGACACTTTTTTCATGAATCATAAAATCTAAATATAATTTTATTTCACTTAACTTTATTTTCAAAGGTGTAAACACCTTTGAAAAAAAAAAACATGCCCAAAATAGAATTTATTTGGTCATCATATCAGTATTTTAGAGAGCTCCCCCCAAATTTCACAAACCATGTTCCCAGGGGAGCTCATGTCACCACTAGGGGAGCTATAGCTCCCCCTGCTCCCCTCCAGTTCGCACCCTGCACACAGCAGCCTGTGAGCAGTATGAACAGTGTGTATGAATATGCTAAGATATATAAAGTATGAAACAGTAAGCTGTGCAAGTATAGTATAAAATATATAGATATTAATTTCATGATGATAAACTTGTGGAACAATGATGAAAAATGTGAATGGAAGTGGCGACGTAAAAACTGACACTAAACAACAACAAACTTTTGCCGAGCCAATTGGAGAGTTTCATCAGCAGCACGTGGTAAAAACCACCAATGAGCGCTGAGCTCGAGATACCAGCGAGTCGTTGCCCATCAAGCATTTCGCCTCCGTAGCCCGTGGAGAGGAACTGCGCCACCTCGCCGTGCCTCGCTCTCAAGGCTGCGGGCGTCTTTGTCCCACGAGATTTCAACGTCTCATGTGGGCGAGCCTCCAGAGCAAGTCGGACAAAATGACTAACCATCATGCAACGCACTAGCAAGACGATGATCGCAACTGCGCAGGTCTCGCTTGTCTCAAACAAGCCTACTGTGTACTAACAGAGGCAGGGGTGTTTGTGAAAATAACGGGGACAGAGCTGCTGTCAGACGATCAGCTGTGCAGAGTCATCACAAACGGACGTCGCTTCACGTGACGCTCCGGAGGAAAGGACGTCCCATTGCTCTTAAAACTCATTTCCCTGCTTCTCGTGGTTTCCTTGCGTCTCTCCGCTTCCCTGGTGGGAGGGACTAGTCGCAGGGAAACGACGCAAGTGAGGGACGCAAGGAAAAGGACTTCCTGGAACTTAAGGAAGTGGTCCTAGCCACAAAGGAAGTGCCATCTCTTTTGAGGTACATTTCAAAATAAAAGCTGCCTTCTAACTGCTAATACATTGTTATTTGTGTTCCATGACACAGAGTCTTTGCTCCAGGCGTAGTGTGTTCTGACAGTAATACGCCGGCCATAATGCCCCTGCACCCGCATAGCGCCTTGATAGCACTTCCTGTGGTTTATCACTCTCATCTGCGCATGCCCACTAGCTACCTCCTTTATTGGAGTTACAACTGGGGCAGCGAGTGGGGAATTTGTACGGTCAACATTATGTGTAAGTGTAGAATTGTGGAAACAAATGACACTTAAACTTGGATACAGATCAACATAATTTGTATTGCAAAATGTTTTGACCTTTGCATCATATAGGTAGGAGGCGGGATTCGCCCTCGCGTCCCGGGTGAAGAGATTCTCTCCCTCCGCCAAGACGCTTCCTCCCCCCGCCAGTCAGCTCCGCGATGACGGAGCACCCCACCCGTCCACTCTCTGCAGCAGAAAATGCCGGTACCGAGCCGGTTCCACGGGGTGGGCCGAAGAGGTGGAGGGCACCGCGGGCACGGGAGCTCCGTGCCGGCGCCTCCCTCTTTGTCTCGCCGCGCTCCCTCGCCTGCAGGGAAGCCTGTGGAGGAGCGCGCTGTGGCGCCTGAGGAAGAGCCAGCGGTAGCATGCGGCTAAGCTGCACCCTCTCTTCCTCTAGGCGGCCGAAGCGCTGAGTGACCGAGGTTATCGACCCGAAGAGCCCCTCCGTGGACACGGGGGCTCCAAGGAGATCCTCTCGGTCCTTCTTGGATAGGGTGGAGAGTCCTAAAAACACGTGACGCAACGCCACTGTGGCCAAGGACATCACCTGCCCGCTGCGGCGGCCACCCCATGGATCAGATTGTTCATCTGACCTATGCAGCGGTCCGGATAATCGCTCCCGTCCTGAGGCGGGAGGGCGGGGGTGTCCGTCTGAGGGGTAATCAGGGAGACACCCAACACGCCGAGATTATTCGCCGCAGCCGCCATCTGTACCCCGAGCCTGAATATTTTATCCAAACACTCTAAGTTGTCTCGGTCCCGCGACAGCGGGGGCAGAGGTTTCTTTCCCTCTGCCCAACCACCTGCCTGCGGAAGCAGATGGGCCGCCAGGCTCTCGTCAAGGGGGGGCACACCTCGTTGTCTGGCACGCTCCCCCTCTTCGAGGGGGGACGTACCAGACAACGAGGCGTACTCGTCGTCTTCCTCCCCCGTGAACATAGCCACCCGGCCCCTTGGGATGGTGAACACGAATGGCACCTCGTCATCCTGTGCACCCATCTCCACCACCTGGAGGTCCTGATCCTCCGCCTCCTCCGGCGGGCCGAACTTCACTCGGAAATGATCCCCATGATGTCGACGGCTTAGCCGAGGGATCATCCGGCAGGCGTTGCAGGCCAACGACTGGCTTAGGCCGGCGACTGGCTGAGGCGGTCCTCGGCATGGTCCGGCCCCAGGCATTGGAAGCACAGGCGTTGCGGATCAGCCCCCACAATTAGGCCAGGGCATGTCGGACATGTCCGGTGTTCGAGGAGTGGTAAGTCCATGCTTTTCTTTTTTTCCCTTTCTCGTTTACTGCTCAGGTGGTTTTATCCTGCTCGCTGAAGAGAAAAGGATGACAGTCAGGAGGCGAGTCCTCCTTTTATATGGTGAGATGATTCAGGTAGGCCTGCCCCGGGGCCGGCTACGTTTATAGAAGACTCAGTGGATGAATGCTTGCATGATATGATCAAGGGGTAGTACCAATAGAGTCCAGTAGAGGGCGGAGCCTGTGATAGATATAACTAACAAGGACATTTGACAACACAGGACTAAGACTAAGACTAAATTGAAAAATAGCTGACAAAATTAACACTACTTAAGAGACATGTTTTTTATATGAGACCTATAATATATGCCTACAAATTGTATAATAGGAGACCTTTAATAGATCTTGAATACACAACAATGCAAGTCAAAAGCATGTGACTGGCTGGCTGGCTGTTCAAATATAATGTTTACTAGAATGTAATGTGTGATTGGCTAATGCCTTGCTTTGCTGGACAATATTGCATTGGTGTAAGTGTTGGTGTGTGACACCCTTCATCAATCAATCAATCAATCAATCAATCAATCAATCAATCAATCAATGTTTATTTATATAGCCCAATATCACAAATGTTACATTTGTCTCAGTGGTCTTCACAGTGTGTACAGAATATCAGTATGACAATACGACACCCTCTGTCCTTAGACCCTCACATTGTACAAAGAAAAACTTCAGGAGAAAACCCACAGTTAAAAGGGAACATGGGAGAAACCTCAGTGATAGCAACAGAGGAGGGATCCCTCTCCCAGGACGGACAGACGTGCAATAGATGCCGTGTGTAAATTGAAAAGATAATACATTTGCAACATAGGTAGTCCAAATGTTAGGAAATGCATGTGTGTATGATAGGAAGATGAATCCACAAGGATATCCATCCAGGACCGATGATCCAGGACCAGGCCCGCCTTAACCTGCCATCAGGCCCTGGGGCTGATGGTTTTGTAGGCCCCCTATTTAAACAACAAATGAAAGTCATTTATAGCCTCGGCAGGCTCTGTGATCGCACTTCTCCACTCTGCTCTGCGCGCGCCTGGTCCTCTCCTCCAGATGAGTGACGTATCGGGCCTCCCTCATGTATTTGTCCGGTTGCTGTTGGCTCCCCTCCACGTAGCAAGTCCTCGTCTTCCTCTCCATCTCCTCCCCTCCCTCCCTCCTGTCTGTTTTTCCTCTGCCGCTAGTCCATCGCTATCAGAACCAGGCGGCCTACTTGGCCCCGAGGCCCCGCGGCCGGCACCGCTGCTGCTCGGTACAGAACTCATCTGTCCTTCCTCCTTATCCTGGCCTACAGGTTTAAAATAACCTGTAAGCTTCGACATGTTTTGTAATAGCTGCTTGTCTCGAAACTCCTTTTCCCTCAACAATTTCCTTTCCCGAGCGCCACTCTCAAACTTTTTCTTCTCAAACTTTTTCTCCTAAACAACCTTCATATGTCACTCAATCACTCGCAATTTGAATAAGTCACATGTGAAACATATTCTCATTCTGATTGGCTGTTAAGTGGTGCCCACTGACTGTTTCGGAGTCATCATGTTTGAGAAAAATCTCTGGAATCCATCGATCTGATTGATTAGCGGAGCAAATGATCAAAATACTACGGAGGGAAGATATTTTCATTGGATTACTGGTCTGGGGGAAACTCACGAGTGTGTGTGTTTGTGTATTTTTGCGTTTGTGTGTATTGCGTTTGTTTCCCGGGGAAAACACTCACGAGAAACACAGGCTGTTGTTATGCCTGCTGTGACGTCAAGTTACTCCGTTCTCCGCTTGTAATTATGCCGTTACAAGCTTCAAAGTTGTATTTATCATCTTAATTTGCTGAAACAAGTTTAATATTCTGAAAGCCAAGACTTTGTTTATTTGAAACCAGATGAAAACAAACTGTAACGGACCCTGCCGTGTTATCTATGATTACTATATGCCTTACATTCATAATGTCAGCCGGAGGGAGGGAGAGTGAGTGGTGAGTGAGAGCTGTCATCTTCCCTTTACAAGCTTCAAAAATGTATTTATCGTGTGATTTTGGAAATAAAAGTTTCATATTCTGAAAGCCAAGACTTTGTTTAGTTAAATGTTTTTTAAAAACATCAGAAATAAAAAACTTTTTTTTATTGGCTCATGATAGGCCCCTGATCTCCGTAGGCCCCTGGGCTTCAGCCCAGGTCAGCCCGTGCATTAAGGCGGCCCTGTCCAGGACCACAGCCACGACTCAAGATCCAGGGCTCGCGATCCAGGACACAGGACCGCAGGATCATCCATGACTCCGGATCCCGGCGTATATAGACACCAAAAAGAAAGACATTTGGGGAAGCTGGGTTAACCGGAACATGAGAGTACACAGGTACAGACAGAGAGAAGGAAGAAGTAAGATGTCTCCCGACAAACTAAGCCTATATCAGCAAAACTAGGGGCTGAATCTAATCAGCCCTAACTATAAGCGTTATCAAAAAGGAAGGTCTTAAGCGCACTCTTAAAACCGGATAGGGTGTCTGCCGCCCGAACACAAACTGGAAGCTGATTCCACAAATGTGGAGCTTGATAAGAAAAAAAAGTTATTTAACCTGTTAAGCCCGACACTGTGTCTCAGGGCATCTTAATATTTAAAAACCTATTAATGTGTTATACCAGATTAACGAGAAGAATCTCAGCTAACTGACAATACGAACCATTTTTACAGAAACAAAACACAAGTCTCACAAGAAGCGTTAGTATTAGCCCTTAGCTAAAACGGGCAGATACTACTTCCGGTGCTAACTAACAAAAACGATCTTTAAAACTTAATATTTTCTGCACAAAAACATACATATCATCTGAAAGCTGATACTCCACAGATTATTTGGTTATAAGTATCATCACTGTAGGACACATATTTACTGAGCTAGCAGCCAGAACAGAAAAGAAAAAAACAGCAGTTTTCAAAACCATAACAATAATTATGTCTTACCGTTGCTGTTTTGTGATCAAAGCTCGTGTTCAAGGGAATAAAAAAGTTAATCCAATGTCTCTTAGTCACTTTAGAATTGTTCCTGATAATCTATCATTACATTCATGGCAGCAGAGTAGGTTTAAAGTTTCGCAGTCCCGAGCTAACGCTGTCTCACGTGCTGTTTACGCAAACCTCTCTCTACTTGACGTTGTAAGGTTTCAGCGTTAGAGTCTGTGAGCTTATTGTTTTGTGTTTATTCTGGTGGCCTTGCAGTTTTATTTTGATGTTGACTCTGTCCTCTCGTTTCAGGTGTCATCACTTCCTGTGGTGGTGTGTCACTTGTCAGCTTGATAGTGATCTCCTGTTCTGGATTGTTTGCACCTGTGCCTCATTAACTGTTGTGTATATGTAGCCCTGTTTTTCTGTTGTCTTTTGTCGGTTCGTCTTGTCTCAACACTAAGTCCATGTCTGTATTTCCTCGTGTAACTTTGAGCAACCTAGTCGAGCCTAGTGAACTTTTGAGTGTCCTAGTAGATCCTAGATACCTTTGTACTTTGAGAAGTCTTTTTTATATTAAAAGATAGTTCTGAAGTCAAGAAAGAATCGTGCATCTGAGTTCTTGTGAGTCACCGTGTCAGAACGAACCGACCAAACAAGATGGACTCAGCCGATTCCACCGTGTTAAAGACGGCTTTGCAGGCGCAAGGAACACGCCTGCATCACCATGAGGAACAGCTGACAACAATGAACCAGGGGGTTCAGGACTTAAATGCCCGTCAGCAACACTTCCAGTCAACAGTGACAACGGAAATAAATCACCTGGCGGAAAAGATGCGTGACATACTTACGCACCTCGAGGCACGTCCTGCTGTTCCTGCGGCAGAGTTTTCCGGTCCAGCGGAGGTCGGGTTTGCTGAGATCCCGTTCAAATACCCATGCCATCGTCTTCACTCCGCCTCGCTTCACCGGAGAAGTTCTCCGGGGATTCTGGAAACTGTCGTCCATTCCTGATACAGTGCGATCTCCATTTCAAACATCAGCCCGCAGCATTTCCCACAGATCAAGCTAAGGTAGCTTTCATAGTATCTCACTTGACGGGAAGAGCAGGAGCCTGGGCAACAGCTGAATGGGCCCGAGACTCGCCTGTTTGCCAGTCGTTAAAGGTATTCATGGATTCTATGAAAAACATTTTTGACCAGACAGCACCCGGGAGAGAGTCAGCGAGAGCCCTGGTGAACATCAAACAACGGCAGAGGAGAGTGGCGGATTACGCGATCGAATTCCGGACCCTGGCAGCGGAGAGTGGATGGAACTCAGCGGCTCTTTTTGATGCGTTTCTGCATGGATTAGCGGATCCCATAAAGGATCAGTTAGCTCCATTAGAGTTGCCTGTAGAATTGGACTCGCTCATCGCCATGGCTATCCGGGTGGACCAACGTCTAGCAGAGAGACGTCGGGAGAAAACAGCTTTCATTCCACTGTTCGGACGGGAGTTACAGAGGGAACACTACGGTTGGCGGAGTAATACCCGGACTTCGTCTCCAGAGCGACCAGCGCCCCCTAGCGCCGCGGAGGAACAGATGCAGCTCGGAAGAGCCAAACTCACTCCGGAGGAACGTCAGCGCCGCCTACGGGAGCGGCTGTGTTTCTACTGCGGCCAGCAGGGTCATGTTCTGGCAGCCTGTCGGGCAAAAGATCAGGCTCATCAGCGGGAAGAGGGACGCTGGTGAGCCGAGTGACTTCTTTCAACCCTTCCTCGAGAAGACTGACTCAGGTACAAATGAAACTGAATGATAAAACTGTGACTCAGGATGCATTAATTGATTCTGGGGCTGATGAGAGCTTGTTAGACTGGGAGCTGGCTAAAGAGTTGAACTTAAACATTGTCCTTTTAGATCAGCCATTAGAGGCTAGCGCGTTGGATGGCCGCCTGTTATGTACAGTTACTCATCGCACGGAACCCATAGTTACTGTAAGGTTTCAGCGTTAGAGTCTGTGAGCTTATTGTTTTGTGTTTATTCTGGTGGCCTTGCAGTTTTATTTTGATGTTGACTCTGCCCTCTCGTTTCAGGTGTCATCACTTCCTGTGGTGGCGTGTCACGTTTTTGGAAGGAGTTTTGTCACCTAATCCAAGCCACTGTTAGTCTGACCTCCGGATACCACCCACAGTCGAATGGACAAGCGGAGAGGATGAATCAGGATTTGGAGACCTGTTTGAGATGTCTAGCATCCGAGAAACCTACCACCTGGAGTAAGAATCTGATTTGGGTGGAGTATGCGCACAACACTTTACCCACATCAGCCACTGGTATCTCCCCGTTTCAATGTGTCCATGGATACCAACCTCCATTGTTTCCGGAGCTCGAGAAGGAGGTCACCGTACCATCAGCCCATGCTCTGGTTCGCCGCTGCCGTCGGGTCTGGGCGGGAGTTCGCCATATGTTGCAGAGGAGTGCCGTTCGCATGAAGGTATTGGCCGACCGGAAACGACGTCCAGCCCCCAAGTACCAGGCCGGACAACGAGTGTGGCTATCTACCAAGGATCTTCCTCTCCATGTCGCCTCCAGGAAGCTGGCTCCCCGGTTCGTTGGTCCTTTTCCCATAGCCAAAGTGATTAACCCTGTTGCTGTCCGTTTATGTCTTCCAAAGTCCATCAAGGTCCACCCCACGTTTCATGTCAGCAAGTTGAAACCAGTCAAAGAGAGCAGACTGGTCCCCGCCTCCACGCCCCCTCCACCTCCCCGGATTGTCGACGGGGGTCAAGTATACACTGTGGACAAAATACTGTCTGAAAGGAAGAGGGGCAGAGGTAGACAGTTCCTGGTCGACTGGGTAGGGTACGGATTAGAGGAGAGGTGCTGGATCCCAGGCAGCTTCATTGTGGACAAGACCCTTATATCTGACTTTGATAGAGAACAGTCTCAGGCTTCAGGGATGTCTGGAGCCGTCCGTAAGAGGGGGGGTACTGTAAGGTTTCAGCGTTAGAGTCTGTGAGCTTATTGTTTTGTGTTTATTCTGGTGGCCTTGCAGTTTTATTTTGATGTTGACTCTGCCCTCTCGCTTCAGGTGTCATCACTTCCTGTGGTGGTGTGTCACTTGTCAGCTTGATAGTGATCTCCTGTTCTGGATTGTTTGCACCTGTGCCTCATTAACTGTTGTGTATATGTAGCCCTGTTTTTCTGTTGTCTTTTGTCGGTTCGTCTTGTCTCAACACTAAGTCCATGTCTGTATTTCCTCGTGTAACTTTGAGCAACCTAGTCGAGCCTAGTGAACTTTTGAGTGTCCTAGTAGATCCTAGATACCTTTGTACTTTGAGAAGTCTTTTTTATATTAAAAGATAGTTCTGAAGTCAAGAAAGAATCGTGCATCTGAGTTCTTGTGAGTCCACCGTGTCAGACGTAAGTGTTTAGCGGGACTTACTAACTGTCACTCGATTCTATTGGCTCTAACGGTTCAGAACAAGGTATCAATCACCCAAATCGACCAATGGGTTCCAAAGATATGATCCTGCGTAGTATAAACTAAGCCCGCTCCAGCTCCATTACGCAGCCAGAAGGGATAGCTTCACCACAGAGCAGGTGCTAGAGATGCTAGCTGACGATAGCTATGATCATACCAGATGACTCTTCGTCGGATGATGAAAATCTCCTCCAGCCAGACCTGGATCCGGACAGTAGTGACTCGGATGTTGAACTTCCACCACGGGAATGGTATGTAATCTCTCTGTTTTTATATATTACTTGTGTGTTTGGTGAAACTGCGTCACAGTGCTAGCTTAGCCAAGAAGCTACAGGAATGATTAGGCAAAATGCTAAATAGTGTTACTTGTCTTTTTGGAGTTACATTTTCTAAATGAATGGCCAGTGAATGAATATATATATGTGTTTACTTATTTATTTGGTGTAATATTATTCATTTATTGTCCAATATTATCCTTTTTATATATTACTTTTGTGTTTGGTGGAACTGCATCACAGTGTTAGCTTAGCCAACAGGAATGATTAGCCAAAATGCTAAATAGTGTTACTTGTCTTTTTGGAGTTACATTTTCTAAATGAATGGCCAGTGAATAAATATATATATATATATGTGTAATATTATTCATTTATAGTCCAATATTATCCTATAAGTATAAGCCAGTGAATTAATCTAATCTCTTTGTTTTTCCACATTTGTTAGATGAGGTGTGACCCCAGCAGGACAAAGCCACACACCCAGAAGACTTTCAGGGAGCAGCTTGCTGCAGAATTGTTGGAGTTTGCTGAAGGCCCTGCTGAAGGCCCTGCACCTCCACCACCCCCTCCTCCACCACCCACATGCATGCCCGAGTATTATGGGGAAGATGCCACCAAGGTCAGGAAGAACTGCGGGAGGTGCCTAGATGCTGGACTCAAAAGGGTGAAGACACCTGTGTACTGCAGGAAGTGCCAGGTCCCTCTGTGCTTCACTGTCAAAAGGAACTGTTTCAGGGAGTGGCACGACCTAAATACTGGAACATTCAGGTAGGTATAAAGTTCAGGTAGGTATAACATTGTGTTGTGTTTATTTAAAAAAAAAATACTTGTTTTTATATACCTAGTGTGATTTTATTGTATAGTGTGTTGGTAAAATATTTGTTGTTTTTACAAACCTACAGTGTGGTTTTATTGTATAGTACGTTGGTAAAATGTTTGTTTTTACATGCCTATAGTGTGTTGGTAAAATATTTGAAATAAATCTGCCCCAGTTGGAGTCAAATGTTACCTATGTTTCCGTTTTTTTTTATTGTGCAAGTACACTTACACACAATGACCGACAGTGTAGTTTTATTGTATAGTGCGTTGGTACAGTTACATACACACACAGCTTCACTTACACACCTACACGTACCCACACAGCTACACTTACACACCTACACACACACACACACACACACACACACACACACACACACACACACACACACACACACACACACACACTCACACAAATATTTTGAACATTATTTTATTTTGTTAAGAATTATTATTTTTTTTTTTTTTTTTGGGTGGAATGAATACCTATAGTGATGATTCAATATAATACAATAATTGTTATAGTCTGGTACCTGAAAAAGGTCAAATGGCACTGATGGAACCAAATGTCCCCAAATGTGCCCAAAGCTTATTCCGCCTGGACGTTATTTACATAAACCTCTCTAAAAAGGTCAAATGTCACTTGTTTTGCCTCAATCTTGATACAGGGTACTTATTATATGTTATACTTTGGATTCCTAAAGCTTTTAGGCTACTAACCTATCATTCAAGGTTGGTCTTCATTATAAGTAATGGGTTTTCTTTAGGCGGAGACAGGAATTTACATTTTTTTGCTATGTTCCATCTACATTTATTCTGACACAGAAACATCTATATTGATTCTGACACTTCTACATCCAACTCACAGATGTAACCTTGCTTTGACAACAACAATTATTCATATAAACCTTTTAGAAGTGAAGTTATAGTTATTTGTTCTGGGAATGTCATTTTCGAGCCTGAAACCTGAAAAACAGGCTCGGGGTTTAATAGGTTAAGGTAAGATGGTGCCTGCCCATTAAGGGCTTTGTAGGCGAGAAGAATAATTTTAAATTCTATCCTGTGTTCTATAGGGAGCCAGTGTAAGGCAGCCAGAACAGGAGTAATGTGGTCCCTTTTCCTAACTCTGGTTAGTACACGAGCCGCAGCATTTTGAATCAGCTGAAGCCACTTGACTGACTTCTTGGTACACCCTGATAATAAGGAGTTACAATAATCCAGCCTAGAAGTAACAAATGCATGGACTAGTTTCTCTGCATCGTTTTGAGGCAAGATATGCCTGATTTTTGCAATGTTTTGTAGATGGAAGTAGGCAGTCCTTGAAATTGATTTTATGTGGGCGTTAAAGGATAAATCCTGATCAAATATAACACCAAGATTCCTTATAGTCTCACTGGAGGACAAATTAATGCCATCCATAGTTAGTATATCTTTAGATAATTTGTTTCGTAGATTCTTCGGGCCAAGTACAATAACTTCAGTTTTGGTCGTGTTTAACATCAAAAAGTTTAAGGTCATCCACGTTTTTAAGTCCTTAAGGCAGTCTTGAATTTAATTTAGATGATTAATTTCATCAGGCTTGATGGATAAATATAGTTGAGTATCATCCACATAACAATGAAAGTTTACAGAATGATTCCTTATAATATTGCCTAACGGAAGCATATATAATGTGAACAAAATAGGTCCGAGCACTGAGCCCTGTGGCACTCCATGGCTAACTTTGGTTTGCGTGGATGATTCATCGTTAACACGTACAAACTGAGAGCGTTCAGATAGATAGGACCTAAACCAGCCTAAAGCAGTTCCCTGTATGCCAACTAAGTGCTCTAGTCTTTGCAATAGGATATCATGGTCGATAGTATCAAATGCAGCACTGAGATCCAGCAAGACAAGAATAGAGACAAGTCCCTTGTCTGAGGCTATTAGAATGTCATTTTTGACTTTAACCAGAGCTGTCTATGTGCTATGATGTGTTCTAAAGCCAGACTGAAAATCTTCAGATAAATCATTGTTTTTTAAGTACAAATAGCTGTGCCTTACTAATATGGTGGCCGTTGCCATCTTCCTTTTGTTGTCTCCAGAAGGTCACTAGATGCTGGAGGTAAGCACAACTGAACACTGCACACATCTAATTTACCAGAAGAGTTTATTAGACAAAAACTAACTAGCTACTACTTGTCGAGTAAGCCCTGCCCAAGAGCATTCAGTACACTGCTTTAACTCATCATTATTTACACAATAATCAGTATGCTGTATAAAAGATGACCTGATACTATCAATTACATAAATTCATGTTCAAAATGTTTGATGAACCAAGTAAGAAATATTATGAATACAACTTGAACGTCTTTTTGCAAGCAGAGAAGACGCTCCTGCCTCCAACAAGGTCTGATATCTGCAACACACTGCAACTCACAATAATATATACTACTATATTTTAGATTCTTGTGTGTGTAGAATATCCCTTAAAGGTGGGGTATGTAATTTATTTCAGAAACACTTGTTGTTATATTCCATGGAATGCTCTTAACATCCCGATAGCAATGAATATCTTAAGTGCTTTGACAAAAAAATCCATTAAAAAAATTCATCTGTGGAAGCCGTGGTACTGTAAAAAGCACGACCAATCATCTGAGCCGGCCCGGCTAAAGTAACCGGATGGCCTAGCTGCCTGTCAGCCTTCCATCTGTGCACAAACTTATCTTGTGCCCTCATTGGTCATGTGCGCGTTGGAGGAGGGGCTCTGTAAGGAAGTGGCAGATTTTTTCCGGTTGTGTATTTTCAAATTCTAACGCACTCGAGCTGGTCTCTCCAAAATGACCTACCCCACCTTTAATATAAATATTAACATCAATATGAAACTTTTTTTAAATGCATAAGCAGGATGATAAATGATTAGATAACTTAATAGGTAGCACATGTGAAGGGAGGCATATTATTTATTTCATGTTGTTGCAGTCTCCCTTCATAACCCTTTTGTCCATGATCCCAATCTAACAATGGGATCAGCTCTCTATACTCTTCACATCCTGATATATCGAAGCTCCGTGTTACTGAGTCCAGATTGAGTGGTCTGATATTTGGTAGTCAGGGAGGCTGTAGTGGTTTCAGCGAGTCTGAGGTCAGGACATTCAAGGAGCTGTCTGCTCATGGCCTGTAGAGTGAATGAATAAGAGACAGTGACTGCAGCAGAGATTTTGTGTGTGTGTGTGTGTGTGTGTGTGTGTGTGTGTGTGTGTGTGTGTGTGTGTGTGTGTGTGTGTGTGTGTGTGTGTGTGTGTGTGTGTGTGGGTGTGTGTGTGTGTGTGTGTGTGTGTGTGTGTGTGTGTGTGTGTGTGTGTGTGTGTGTGTATGTGTGTGTGTGTGTGGGTGTGTGTGTGTGTGTGTGTGTGTGTGTGTGTGTGTGTGTGTGTGTGTGTGTGTGTGTGTGTGTGTGTGAGAGAGAGGGAGAGAGAGGGGGACAGATAGATAGAGAGAGAGCAAACGTTCACACAGGGACAGAGAGCGGGAGATAGGGCTCTTTGTGCTGATGTGTTCGTGACCTTGTGATGGTCCTCTATCTCAACTCACACAATGGAACAGCCAAATAGGATTCTTAGATACACCAGCAGAGTGAAGCCAGAGACTGGATCTCAGCGATGCAGTGCGTGTGCGCGTGTGTGAGTGAGTGACAGAGGAAACAGCAGAAATAGAGAAAAAGGAATGCCATCCATCACAATGCAGAGCGGCCTTGACAGAGCCTCAGTGATTATTATATCGCCCACCGTGTGTGGGTGAGCTGCAGCACAGAGATGTTCAGCCAAGGTGGTGTGCCCCAGTCAAGGTGCACATCGTATGTCAAGTAGAAAATACTTCAAATAGAATTGAATTCTAGCGAAGTCAGAAAAGATTTGACCAAAGACCTTTGTTCAGGTAATGCAATAACGTAATGTAACACATGCATAAACGCATTCGACACTATTATTTTCAGTCATGGAAATAATGGAGGTAGAATTCACAACAGAAGTGACAACCAGGAACCCTGACAGAACATTCCAAAGGCTCTGGACACTTGCTAAATGGGTGCAGCAGAAATGTGGATGCCATGATCGTGATCAATGGTAACATGTATTCAAATCCTCGGTGAGCGTTACCTTTACCTCGTGCTTTCTTTGAGATATATCTTTAAAGCATCGATTTAGAGGCAAAAGGTAAATGCAATGGAATGCATTTATATCTGTATTTGTTGACTGTTCGATCATGCCATTTCTGAAACTCTTTCTGGCGAGAGAGATCAACTCAAAACATCTAGAACAACGTTCAGAGCAGAAGAAGACAAACAAGGAAGAAGAAGAAGAAGAAGAAGAAGAAGAAGAAGAAGAAGAAGAGAGTGATTGCCTAAAGATTAAAACACTACACCCAACATGAATTCATTCTCTTTTCTTTGCAATTTGTGTCAAATTCAAGCGCACCCCACCCCACCCCCTCCTCTCCTCCCTCTGCGCTCCTTCCTCCTCCCATCATCTGTCCGTTTAGCCGTGATGCAACAAGACAGGTATGGCTACTCCCACGCCGGATACATCTTGATACATGGCTGGCTCTGCGGTGCGTAAACCCCCAGGTCTTTGTGCTCCTCACGTTGCGCAGATCAATCCCCTAGGCAGGTTCCCAGGAGGAGCACAAAGCCTTACAGCTGAGACAGTACTGTCCCTCAGCAGCAGAGAGACAGAGAGGCAGGGCAGCCAGAGAACCACTGGGAGGAGAGGAGGGGGGAGGGAGGAGGGGTTAGGGATTAAGTCTTTTCTTCCAGGATAAGGACCTGTCGCTGAGAGAAAGACAGAAAGAGGCTCTCTTGGAGGAGGAGAGGGTTTGATCTCTCGGCCTCCCCCTCCTCTGCCTCCCCCTCCTCTCTCTTCTTCCCTCCCTCCTTTCCCTCTTCTTCTTCTCTCTTTTGTGTTTTCGTCCAGCTCAGTGTAATCCAACGTGACACAGTTACAGATGGTCTATCAATGCCACAGCCCATCAGAGCCCTGTGGAGGGGCCTGATAGACGTCCAACACATCAAGCAGCCGTAGCTTTGATATATACGTGTATAAATACAGTCTATATATATAGAGCAACAAGGAGGTAGAGAGTGCAGCAGGATGTCCTCACAGTGGATGGCAGGAGACAGAAAGCAGGCTGACAGGCTGAGTGTTTGTGAGTACGGCCTCCTGTGCATCTCACCATGGTAATGGCATCCCAGAGGAAAGGCCTTTGACTTATGTCTTCTCCCATACATCTACTCCAAGTCTCAGATCCCCCCCCCCCCCCCACATACCTGAATGGGTGTAGCTTCCTAATTGAACCTGAAGGTAGAAAACACATTTCTCTTTCTTATGGTAATCAAGCATTGAGCACACAATATACACCAGATGCTGTACTAGAGGCCTATGATAATGCTCTCGGATAAGAAGGTGCTTGTGATGACATCTATGCACTGCAGTTCAGAAGCTGTCGAATTAATATCACAGCAATACATTTATGTTTCTGATTTCTTATGGTATTTTATAGTTACACTTAGTTTCATTAATTGTATAATAGATTTAAAAAGGTAACCCGGAAATGTTTTGCACTTCATTACATTTCAGACAACATTCATTAAAATAAATAATTGAAGTTAAACTGGCGGAGTTTGTAAAGGTAAAGCTCCAAAAGCACTACATTTCCCTTAAATGCACCTCAAACAAGTCTATCCCTCAGACTCTTTTGTATACATTCAACATCTTTTAGAATACATTTTCCAATCACCTTAATGACATTATCAGGGATATTTTCTCAGAGCTAAAGGACAATATATCACACTATTTATTTGAGTTGCCAAAGTACATCACATGAAAAGTACACTGATCTTCATTTGTAAAATGATTGTAGTATCCCTGATTATTATCACATACCAATGAATACCACGAACCAATACCTAGTATAAGAACAACACAGACATGATGACTGCATCAATCACAATCAATAAGTAACATTGTTTAAAGTGAAATCATGTAGGGTATCAAAGAGTAAAACATAAATTATGCAAAAAAACATGGTGGTCACAAATTGCAGCTCACCAGCAGAAATCTGAAGCCTCAAAACACTTATCAACAACTCTGTGACACAGCCTCAACAAATACTGGACTTTAATGGCGCGTTTCCACTGCAGGCCTCGCTCGGCCTCGCTCGGTTTGGTTAGGCCTTATTAGGCTCGGCTCTCTTTAATGCTGCGCTTCCATTACAGTTTAGGAACTGGGGTAGTTACTATAGTAACGCAGTGTAGGCGGAGCTGTGGAGAGCCCCAGAAAAACAACACAGCCGTTAGCTCTTAGCACTCAGAGCTCACAGCTCCTCATATCTGTTCAGAAACTAGACAAAAGTTAAACAAGTACAAACCACAGACTGCCTGTGTCATGGCGAATACAGTCGCTGGTTTATTTATGTCTGTATAGGCCGTTGTTGTGAGTGTGGACGGTCGGAGCATATATAACGTTAGCTTAGCCAAGCTCCATTTAGAAAACACGCATTTTAAAAGGTTGTTCACCTGCCGTCTGTCTGCAGACTTGTCAAAGCATTAATTCATGGTTTTTACTAACCGGTATCAGCATGTTGTTACTTCGGCATCATTTTGAAACGTGTATTACAATTAAATCACGGTCAAATATGTTCATCTTGTTGTAGTTGTAGCCCCCTTGCCAGCGATTCTCTCTCTAGTTTAGCATACTCAGCTCGACTCAGCCTGGTTGTTCCTGGCCCTAGAACCACGATTTTATGGGGCCAGAAAAACTGTGAATTAGGACCCGCTAGCCGGTACTAGGCCAAGTGGAAACGCAACCAAAAACGGGCCCCGCACGGCTCGGCACGCTTAAAGCGAGCTACCCGCTGCAGTGGAAACGTGCCATTAGAGCTCCGCAGAGCTGGTATTTATAGCAGAGCTGCTACTTGGAACCTGGCGCCTGACCACAAGGCCCCACAGCTGGGCTCTATAGGAACACAGAGAAAGGCCCGTCTTATAATTATTATATTATCATTGGATTAGCTCTGTCAGAGCCATGTTCTGTATATAAAAGACTATGTGCCTGCATTCCAGATCATCATTAAATGTAACTTGAGAAAGTTCCCTTGAGTCTCTTCAAACAGCGTGAGTGCATTTACAGCTGTGTGTTTTGAGCTGTTCAGGCGAGACACGGCAGGCAAAAACATCGTTTTTCAAGTAGGCTACTGGTCAATTTTGAGATTTTGTGCTATTTTGATTCTATAACATGTTTTCTTTCAGGCTTTTGGAAGGAAAACGTACAAAATACACATTTAAGTGTTTATTTTACTATAGTTTGTCTATTTGTGTCTGTAGATTTCTCCTAAATTCACCAAAAGTTAGCTTTCTAACGTAACATAAAGTACCGCGACTGCTGTGTGCACCCTGTCAACAGAGGTATCGTTGGAAAGCTGTGTCTCTCCTGCACAATCTCATCCGAGCCAAATATGGTCATTTCCTTTGTATCAGCAACCAATCATGAAAGCACAAAGGGGTCTTAAGAAACGAAAATCTCATTGGCTGGTGTCAATTTCTGACAACGTTATTCGTTCAGATGCGTCACGTGGTGTGCTAAAACACTTCCTGGTTAGCTTTCCGCTAGAAATTGAAATCTCAAAATGGCAAAAGAACGGCGAAAAAAACGTTCACAGAGAAGACGACAACAATTGTCACTTGCACGAAGCAAGGTTATACAAAAAAACAAATGACCCCGAACATGAAATACCTCCATGGAGTGCGTCGATGCACAAGCTGTCATCCAAAGAACAGGAGGGTTTAGCTAGCGCCTCACAGCAATCTTTAAAGGTCGTTTTCTCAAAATGAGTTTTTTCTCCTACTCTGAGTTCGAAATTTCAACTTCAGTAGCACTTACATACACCAAACCTTCCAGTTATATTCCTATCAATATTATGAAGGCTTTTACAGAAGGGTTTGTTCATATATCATTCATAGCCTGAATTATACAACATTGTATACCTACAAACATGGCGAAAATGGATATTTTAGGGCTGTTGACAGTATTTTCTGATTTATGGAGTGATAATAAGAGATATCCAATATCCCTTCTGTAAAAGCCTTAGATACTAATATGACTACAAAATGAAACAAGAATTTTGAACCTGGCTTTATCCAAAGTTCAGATTTCGATTCCTGAAATGTGTTAAAATATGTGCATATTTAATGAGATAATGGATAATTTGCATATTTAAACATGCTATTTCAGAAAACTTGTAATACAAAAAACAATTGCCTTATTGTAAGTAATTAACTGCCAGAAGGGTGGCAGTGAAAGCGGAGGGTCTCGACGGACCAGACCCGGGCGACAGAAGCTGGCTTTGGGGACGTGGAACGTCACCTCTCTGGGGGGAAGGAGCCGGAGCTTGTGCGGGAGGTGGAGCGTTACCAGTTGGATCTGGTTGGGCTCACCTCTACGCACAGCATCAGCTCCTTCCCCCCTAGATAGGGGTTGGACTCTATTCTTCTCCGGAGTTGCTCAAGGTGTGAGGCGCCGGGCGGGTGTGGGGATACTCACAAGTCCCCGGTTGGGTGCTTCGTTGTTGGAGTTTACCCCAGTGGACGAGAGGGTCGCCTCCCTACGCCTGCGGGTTATGGGGGGGAAAACTCTGACTGTTGTGTGTGCTTATGCACCCAACAGCAGTTCAGAGTATACGGCCTTCTTGGAGACCCTGGGAAAGAGTGGTGGTTTGTTACTGGACTTCTGTGCTAGTCATGGATTGGCCATAACAAACACCATGTTCGAACATAAGGATGCTCATAAGTGTACGTGGTACCAGAGCACCCTAGGCAGAAGGTCCATGATCGATTTCGTTATCGTATCATCGGACCTGAGGCCGTATGTTTTGGACACTCGGGTAAAGAGAGGGGCGGAGTTGTCAACTGATCACCATCTATCTGGTGGTGAGTTGGGTCGAGTGGCGGGGTAAGCCTCTGGATAGACCAAACGTGTAGTTCGGGTGAACTGGGAACGTCTGGAGGAGGCCCAAGTTCAGGAGGCCTTCAACTCACACCTCCAGCGGAGCTTTTCAGGCATTCCTGCGGAGGTTGGGGACATTGAACCAGAGTGGTCGGTGTTCAAAGCCTCTATTGCCGAAGCCGCGGCAGGGAGCTGTGGTCTCAAGGTCCTAGGTGCCTCAAGGGGCGGTAACCCTCGAACCTCCTGGTGGACACTGGTGGTCAGGGAAGCCGTCCGAATGAAGAAGGAGGCCTTCAGGGATTTGTTATCCCGGGGGACTCCCGAAGCAGTTGCAAGGTACCGACAGGCCCGAAGGGCAGCAGCCTCATCCGTGGCCGAGGCAAAGCAGCAGGTGTGGGAGAAGTTCGGAGAAGACATGGAGAAGCACTTTCGGGCGGCACCAAATTTGTTCTGGAAAACTGTCCGACACCTCAGGAGGGGTGGGCAGGGAACCATCCAAGCTGTGTACAGTAAGGATGGGACGTTGTTGACCTCAACTGATGGAGTGTTAGGGCGTTGGAAGGAACACTTTGAGGAACTCCTGAACCCGACAACTCCGCCCTCTATGTTAGAGGCAGAGCTGGAGTATGACGGGGGATCAACACCAATCTCCCGGGGGGAGGTCACTGAGGTCGTCAAACAACTCCACAGTGGAAAAGCCCCGGGGGTGGATGAGATCCGCCCAGAAATGCTGAAGGCTCTGGGTGTTGAGGGACTGTCATGGTTGACACGTCTCATCAACGGTGCGTGGAAGTTGGAAACAGTACCGAAGGGGTGGCAGACCGGGGTGGTGGTTCCCCTTTTTAAAAAGGGGTATCAGAGGGTGTGTGCCAATTACAGAGGCATCACACTACTCAGCCTCCCCGGGAAAGTTTACTCTAAGGTACTCGAAAGGAGGGTCAGGCCGATTGTCGAACCTCAGATTGAGGAGGAACAATGTGGATTCCGTCCTGGTCGTGGAACGACGGATCAGCTTTTTACTCTCGCAAGGATCCTGGAGGGGGCCTGGGAGTACGCTTATCCGGTCTACATGTGTTTTGTAGACTTGGAGAAGGCGTATGATCGAGTTCCCAGGTAGTTACTGTGGGAGGTGCTGCGGGAGTATGGGGTGAGGGGGTCTCTACTCAGGGTCATCCAATCTCTGTACTCCCAAAGCGAGAGCTGTGTCCGGGTCCTCGGCAGTAAGTCGGACCCATTTCCGGTGAGGGTTGGCCTCCGCCAGGGCTGCGCTTTGTCACCAATCCTGTTTGTAATATACATGGATCAGATTTCGAGGCGTAGTCATGGGGGAGGGGGTCTGCAGTTCGGTGGACTAAGGATTGCACCACTGCTTTTTGCAGATGATGTGGTTCTGATGGCTTCATCGGTCTGCGACCTTCAGCACTCACTGGATCGGTTTGCAACTGAGTGTGAAGCGGCTGGGATGAGGATCAGCACCTCCAAATCTGAGGCCATGGTTCTCAGCAGAAAACCGATGGACTGTCCACTCCAAGTAGGGAATGAGTCCTTACCCCAAGTGAAGGAGTTCAAGTATCTCGGGGTCTTGTTCTCGAGTGAGGGAACAATGGAGCGTGAGATGGGCCGGAGAATCGGAGCAGCGGGAGCGGTACTGCAGTCGCTTTACCGCACCGTTGTGACGAAAAGGGAGCTGAGCCAGAAGGCAAAGCTCTCTGTCTGTCTACCCTCATCTATAGGCATGAAGGGTGGGTCATGACCGAAAGAACGAGATCACGGATACAAGCGGCCGAGATGGGTTTTCTCCGCAGGGTGGCTGGTGTCTCCCTTAGGGATAAGGTGAGAAGTTCGGTCATCCGGGAGGGACTCAGAGTTGAGCCGCTCCTCCTTCGCGTCGAAAGGAGCCAGTTGAGGTGGTTCGGACACCTAGTTAGGATGCCACCTGGGCGCCTCCCTAGGGAGGTGTTCCAGGCACGTCCAGCTGGGAAGAGACCAAGGGGTAGACCTAGGACCAGGTGGAGGGATTATATCTCTTCGCTGGCCTGGGAGCGCCTTGGGATCCCCCAGTCAGAGCTGGTTGATGTCGCCAGGGAAAAGGAAGTTTGGGGCTCTCTGCTGGAACTGCTACCCCCGCGACCCGACCACGGATAAGCGGGAGAAGATGGATGGATGGAACTGGAGAAATGTCTAGCTGATACCTTTAAGTTAAAACAATTACCCTATTCACCTGGGGTGTCTCGCCTGATCAGACACATAACTCTGAAGTACTCGTTTGCCTCCAATCTGGTTTGACCTGTGTTGGGTTGAATCAGCTACCGATGGTGGGCCTGCTCTTTAGTGGCAAAAGGAAACTATATTTAAATGCACCCTCTGAAATACAGTAC